>NC_056750.1:358627792-358649694 GCF_019279795.1 Protopterus annectens | reverse complement strand
TTTTTAAAAAATTTTAAAAAACCAATCAGTTTCGGTAAGTTAACCTTATTCGAAGGAATAAAGGACAGTCCCTTTTTGAGAAACAACCTCAACAGGCAAGTCACAATTTGTTAAATTACATACATTGATTTCAAAACTCAGTTCTTTTTCTTGTTTTTGCCTCTTGCTCTGCTCCGTGTCTGAACTCTGCCAGACCACTTGGGCGCTTGCTTGTTCCCATTCTTGTCCACCAAAAAAGGACTTGCCTTTTCCTTGGATGAAATCGCCTGGGCATAAGAAGTACTATTCAGTATTTATTAAAAGTAATATTCATTACATATTCAGATGTTTTAACTTTATCAATTTTGAAATGTTTTTCTTTTTGATATTTACACATATTTAGGTGAAGTATCTTGTCAAATATTGGAACCAGGCTTATATCTCTTTAAATAACAGTTAATTAAGTAAATTGATGACATCATTGAAAAGTTAATTGCATTCTATATTTAAATGGCTTTTTTGCCTTGTTCGTTGTTTCTGATGAAGTCTCAGTTAGAGATGAAAGCGCTAAAACCTGTTACAATACCTGTTATACATCGTGATTGTTTGTGAATAAAGTGGATTTTTCTATACTACAACTAATGTCCTGGAGTTCCTGCCTAACCTGAATTATTCTTTCATTTATCGTATTATTGGTGTTTTTACAACAGGCCCACAGAAAAAGTCACACAGAATGTATTTTATTTATTTATTTTATTTATTTATTTGCATTTGTTTACCTAGAAAGTCCACTGGGCCAGACTAGCCCATTTTCAGTGGAGGTCTGAGGAGAAAACCTCCAATGTAACAAAATATTACATAGAATTTCAAATAAGTTTATAAAATTACATAGAATGTCATATGACTGAATAAAGCAAAGTATCAATAGAAAAATTAGATATAGTAATAGTAAAGAAGCACAATAAAACTTGAAAATAGTGCACAGCATGATATAGTGATTTCAGAATTTAACAGTTATATGCAGAAGAAAAAAAAATAAACTTTGAGACATTTAGATCAAGCAATAAAAAACATGAATGTAAGTTAATGAGAAAGGGATATAGGTATGAGTTAATGGCATGGGGGAAAGGAAGGCAGAAGGGAAGCAGGAAAAGGTGAAACAAAAAAAAAGGGAGTATGAGGGGAACGTTAAAAGTTAAAGGACAATAAAAAGATAGAGAGATAAGATTAGTAAAGAAGGAAAGTGGGAAAGGGGATGAAAAGGAGTAAGGAGGAAAGTGATATGAGAATGGGGAGTAGGGTAGAAAGTTTGTTAGGAATTTAAAATAAAAAGGAATTATGAGGGGAAAGCTAGATCTAGACAAACTCGGGATTTAATTAGATTAAGTGTAAGTAATGTCCGAGTTAGGAATTGAACAGTTACATATCCACTTGGAGAGAAAATGATTGTGCAGTGCACTTTTGAAGTTAGAAGGTCTTGGTTATAAGCGGATAGATGCTGAATGGTTATTCCATATTTTGGAAATTGTCCAGGAGTATAATAATTGATCTGCAAGTAGTTTGGGTTTCTGTATTTAGAGAAGGCACTGGTGTTCAGAACGTAGAGGCTGAGCTGGATTGTCAAGGGTAAATAAGGAGCAGAGTGCAGGGCAGTCATGGGGCTTCGATAGTTTGAGGAGTTGTGAGCTGGAGGAGGAGTGGGTAGTGGGGGTTTTCAAGCCATTGTAATTGTTTAAGGGTGATAGTGAAGAGTAGAATGGCAACTATTTGTTGCAAATTTAGCATTCTTTTTATAGCATGTTTGTAATTTAGCTTTCAGGGAAGACTGCATATTCATCAAGGAGCACCATAAGTTAGCAAAGGCAAGAAGGTAAGATGGTGCTAATGCTCGTTTAAAAGGGAGAGAGAGGAACTTATGT
Source organism: Protopterus annectens (assembly GCF_019279795.1). Taxonomy (NCBI): domain Eukaryota; kingdom Metazoa; phylum Chordata; order Ceratodontiformes; family Protopteridae; genus Protopterus; species Protopterus annectens. The sequence goes on along the minus strand of NC_056750.1, from coordinate 358,647,796 downwards.
CTGTAGAGTAGCCCTATTTTTTGTGGGTCTTGCTTATATTGTTTTGAATATGGAGATTGAATGTGAGGTTTTCATCAATATTTACTCCTTATAGTTTACTGTGGGCTACTAACTAAGTTTTGGTGGAGTTAAGAGAGTATTTCATAGTCAGCTTTATTAATAGTTGTATTTCTCTTCGGAGTCAAGATCGTAAGTTTGTTTTTTTAGGATTTAGGGAGAAATTATTTTTGAGAAGCCAGGTTTCTACTATGGAAAATGCAGCTTGGGAGACTTTCTTTAGCATGTTTGAGTTGTGAGCAAACTATAGTGGAGTCGTCTATGTTTTGTACTAGGGAGCCCTGCTGAATAGCTAGATTGAGATTAATAAAAATGTTAAGCAGGAGAGGGCATAAAATTGACCCTTGTGGAACATCTGTAGGATTTTAATAGCATGCTCTCTATTAAAGAGGTAGTTTTTGAACCACTTAAGTGACTGGGGTAATAGGCCAGTAGTATACAGTTAGGAGAGGAGGATAGAATGCGAGAGAGTATCAAATGCTTTTGATGAGTCCAGAAAAGGGCTGATAGAATGTTTCCTGAGTCCCGAACTTTAACTGTGTCTAAGAAGGATATTAGTGCAGTTGATGTGCTATGTCCTAGATGGAACCCGTGCTGAGTAGGGGAGAGAATATTGTATTTTAGAAGGTAGTCTGAGTTTTTTGAACACTTTTTTTCTAGAATTTTAGAGAGAGGGGAAAGTATAGTAATGGGTTGGAAATTAGAGATGTCTGCTGAAGGGCCACCTTTATTAAGTGGTAATATAGCTTTTTTCCAAAGGCCAGAAATGTAAGATTCTTGGATGGATCTATTTATCAGAATGTTAAGTGGATAGGTCACTGACTTTGCAGCGAGTTAAAAAATGTAGGAGAAATTCTGTCAGCAGTGTTGGAGCAGGGCTTCAATTTTAGTAGAATCTTTTTGATATAAGATGCAGGAGTAGGTGAGAGATTGAAAAGTGGATGAGAAGATAGTTTAGTGCCATTTGGCAAGGGAGTTTTAGTGGATGGAGAGGGATGGTGAGTAGTATATGAAGTGTTCAGAAAGTTCTGAGGTAGAGTATTTGATGGAGAAGAGGAAGTATTGTTCGGGAGAGGAAGGGAAAAATAGGTAATGGCAATAGTATCAATAAAATAAGAGTTAAAAATACTAGCTATTTGTTCCAGAGGCTTGTTGGGGTGTGGGCAGGGATTGGGCTTAGTGCCAGGGTTCAGGAGATTATAGAAAATCAAAAAATGTTGGCGTTACTTTTTCTGTTAGTTTGCTGGTTCCAGAAGTAGTGCTGTTTGTCTTTAGAGGTGAGTTTCTTGGCTAGGTTACAGAGCTGCTTATAGTGAATCTGGTTGGATGTATTCTTAGATTTAAGCCATACTTTCCAAGCTATATCCCTATTTGTCAGAATTTTTTTACTAGCTTTTGTTAGCTGGGGGGATTACTAGTTTTAGTTCTTTTGGTTCTTGAAGGGGTTAGGCTGTCTAATATTTTTTTGAAAAGAACTATTAAAGTGGAGCAAAGCATCATCCAAAGGGAGAGTTTTAAGGATACTCCAGTTAATAATTTTCAGGATGCTGTTAAATGTGATTGGGTTAAATTTAGAAAAGTTTTGGACTAGCTTTATATTATGTTTCTTTTGGGATGGCTGAGCAGGCTCGTGCTGTATAAGCTGTGAGATGGTTACTAATAGAGTTGGACATAATGCCAGAAGTTATGAATTTGGAAGGATCTGAGAATGGAATCCAGTCTAGGATGGATCCTTCATTGGTTTTGTTGTTGTACCTAGTATCAGTAGTGATAAGTTGGGTGAAGTGAAATAGGTTTATGCTGGCAGAAGGCTGATTGGAAGAAAGAGACCACCAATCAATATTTATATCCCCAAGGATACATTTTCAATTTTTTTTTTTTTTTTAGTGTAGAACAGCTAAGATAGAAAATCTTCCAAAGTTGCAATGTTATTTCCAGGTTGGATGTATAGGACAGTGATGCAACATTTTTAAGTGGTTAATTTCAAGAAAGGAGATACATTTTTCAGCATTTTGGAATTGAGGGATGAGGTCTTTGTAAAGAGAAATATTGAGGGTGCTGGGGTAAATGATGGCCACACCTCCTTTTTTCTGTAGTCTATCTGACCTATTAGTAAAGTTTGGAGGGAGAAGCTCAGAGTCTTCAACAGAGGGTTTTAATCAAGTTTCTGTAACTGCTAGGATGTCAGTTTTGCTTTGAGAGAGCCAAGCATGCATCTCAGAGGTTTTATTAAAGATACTTTGGAAATTAAGAATATTTATGTGAAGTGATTCAGAGCATTTGGAGAAATTAGAGTTTGTGAGGTTACAAGAGTTAATGGGCCCTGGATTGGGGTGATGTCACCTGAGCAGGTAAGGATGGAATGGATACAATAAGAATGGAGAATAAGAAAGTTTAGACATTGTACTGTGAAGGAAGTGGAAATGAGAACACACTGTAAAGTCCTCTCATGATTGTCTCCACTTGCAGGTTGTTCATATTCAGTCAAAATAAGGTGGTAGTGGGGAAAAGCCAGTTGCTTTCTTTGCAAATGGAAGAAAGAAGTAAGTTCATGTGTTTGTTTTTTTTTTTTTTTTTTTTTTGTAATTTTCACTTATTTCTCTAGTATTTTTGCTATAAACAACCTGGCTGTATCTTAAACCAGGAACATTAACATAGACACTATATCTATAAAAACAGGGTAATTACCTTTTAAATTTATATATATATTATGATCAATGTGTATTTATATCCTCCTTTCCCGAGCAGCCAGTGATCACATTATATTGTTTGTATATATGTAGTTATTTGTACCTTAAAAAAACACATTCACCTATGCCACAGTTGATAATTTAATAAACTTAAATTTATATAAAGGTAATCAAACCATATTAATAAATTCACATTTCCAACATACAGTTGATATAAAAAGTTTACACACCCCTGTTAAATGCTAGGCTTTTGTGATATAAAAAAATGAGACCACAAATTTCAAAACTGTTCCCACCTTTAATGTAACCTATAACCTGTACAATTCAATTGAAAAACAAACAATTTTGTTAGGGGAAAAATATAAAAAATCACATACAATACACTGGCTGACCCACGGTGCTGGTGCTGCAGTAGAGTTGTCGCCGCACAGTAAGACGCTGTCCAGTTCGATTCTCAGCTAGAGCGTCTTCTGATTGGAGACATGCGTGAATGGGTGTACCTTCATTGAAGGTTGTGCGTCAGGGCTGGTAACTCATCACATAAAAATCAACTACCAATCATAAGCGGACCGGAGTTCCACTGTGGCGACCCCTAACCGGCAAAAGCCAAAAGACACAATACAATACACTGGTTGCATTAGTGTGCACACCCTTAAACTAATACTTTGTTGAAGGACCTTTTCATTTAATTACAGCATTAGCATTCTTGGGTACATACCTGCCATCAATTAGAGACGGATTAACTCTAAATAAGGTTCAGCTGTCCTAGTAGGATTTTCCTGACATTTACTCAGTTGCCTGCTACAGCAAAAGCCATGGTCTTCAGAGAACTTTCAAAGCATCAGAGAGATCTCATTGTTGAAAGATGTCTGGAGAAGGGTACAAAATAATTTCCACTGCATTGGATATACTATGGAATACAGTGAAGACCGTCATCAAAAAGTGGAGAAAATATGGTGGTGGTGTTGCAAGGAACTGGACATCCCTCCAAAATTGATGACAAGACAAAAACTTGTCAGGGAGGCTGCCAAGAGACCTACAGCAACACTGAAGGAGGTGCAGGAATTTCTGGCAAGTACTGCTTGTGTACTACATGTGACAATCTCCCATATTCTCCATATATCTGGACTGTGGGGTAGGGTTGCAAGATGGAAGCCTTTTCTTACACAGAAACATCCAGGCCTGGCTAAATTTGCAAAACAATACACAGTCTCCCAAAAGCATGTGAGAAATTGTGTTATGGTCTGATGAGACCAAGGTTGAAGTTTTTGGCCACAATTCCAAAAGGTACGTTTGGTGCAAAAACAACACATCACAAAATAACACCATCCCCATGGTGAAGCATGGTGGTGGCAGTACATGCTTTGGGGTTGCTTCTCTTTAGCTGGAACTGACACTTTAGTCAAGGTGGAGGGAATTGTGAACATTTCCAAATACCAGTCACTTTTGGCCTAAAACTTTCAGGCGTCTGCTAGAAAGCTGAAAATGATGAGGAATTTCACCTTTCAACATGACAATGACTCCAAGCATACATTCAAATCAACAAAAGAATGGCTTCACCAGAAGAAAATTAAAATTTTGGTATGGCCCAGCCAAAGCCCTGATCTAAATTCAGTAGAGGGCTGTGCACAAGAGATGTCCTCACAGTCTGACAGAGTGCATTTGCAAGGAAAAGTGGGCAATTATTGCCAAGTTAAGATGAGCCATGCTGATAGACTCCTACCCAAGAAGATTGACTGCTGTAATTAAATCAAAAGGTGCTTCAACAAAGTATTAGTTTAAGGGTGTACACACACACCAAAGGATTAGTTTAAGGGTGTGCACACTTTTGCAACCAGCGTATTGCAAGTTTTTTTTATATTTTTTTTCTCCTAACAAATTTGTTTTTCAATTGAATTGTACAGGTTATGGGTCACATTAAAGGTGGGAAAAGTTTTGAAATTATTTATTGTGGTCTTGTTTTTTATATCACAAAAACTTGGCATTTTAACAGGGATGTGTAAACTTGTTATATCCACTGTACATTACATGTATTGTTATATATCCTATAACAGAGGCATTACATTATTCAGTTCCTACCTTCTCTCAAACCTCGTTCATCTTCAAAAACATTTTTAAGTGTGCAGTGTTCTCATTTTCCATTTTTTCTATGTAATTTACTTCTATCCTTTTCTAAAGCTCTCTCCTGTTTTTTTATCTCTAGTAGAATATTCACTACAAGTAGAGTCCATTTCAATTTTGATTTCCATTTTCAAGTAATTGTTTTTGTGGCAGCCATCAGAATTAGTTAACAAAGCCTTACTTTGTTTAGGCAATTTGGTTTGTTTTCCATCTCAGAAAAAAAGTAATAATAATTTACTTAGTTACACTCATTTGCTCGTCCAGTATTCTTGACAAAGTACTCTCTAGGGAATTTTTAAAGAATGTCAGCTCCCAAAACATATGTTTCCAGTTATCTCTCTTCCCCGTCATGCCACCATTTGCCATATACCTGAGGAAAATTCTTTGGGGTTTACTTGAGGAATAAAAGTATCTATGGAAAATCCTAAATGTTCTAGACTTTGTTGCATATTTGAGAGTCATGCATATGTCTGTTTCTTTGTGAATTGCATATCTAATCTCTCTCCTGATTGGTTCCTATAGTTATTGTGCAGTATTTGATGTGCCCTACAAATTCTCCCTTTTTTCTTTAAAGCAGCTTGTGTTTTAGACTCAAAACACTCAACCAGTGTGGGTATTTCATTTAGGATTCCCGTATCCTTTTCTGTTTGTCTATACTCTCATATCAAATCCTTGATATGAAAGGCAATTCCCATTCTATTACCTTTCTTTTCCAATTATTTGGCCCCCATACCCTGGTTCCTTTGCCAGTTCCTCCATTAAATTCCAGCCCCATCTTACCTAGACTCTGTACTCCTAATTGCAGTCTTACCTAGACTCTGTAATCCTAATTGCAGTCATCCCTATCAGCAGAATCTCCTTTCTCCATTCCTGTGTTGGCTTTATTCTTAGTATACTTTCTGCTGCTTTATGAATATAATAGTCTGTATGACTGTTCTTCTTAAGGATATGCATTCAAAATCCCATTATTTCTGTATTTATTGAATTACCTCCCTGCTTCCTCCTCATCCCTTTCCACGTTGAATTTTAGCTTTTTACTTGTGTAAGAGACTTAATTGTGTAGCTCTAAAATCTCATTTCAAATCCAGCAGTCCTAAACCTCATTGTTCTGTTGGGAGGATCAGCTTATCCCATTTGACTCTTGCCCTCTTCCCCCTCCCAAATAAAATCCTTCAACTCTTTAATTACTGGCTACATCATGTCTGGTTGATAAAAATAACCTGGATGTGTATAAAACTAAAGGGATTAAGGAAAGTGCTTCCAGTTTCAGTTTTTTTATTATATTTTAGCCTCTTCCCATATATCCTTAGCTGCCATAACCAAATCAGTTTTAATCCATGCTCCTAAATACGTCATTCCCCTATAAATATGGGCATTGTTGAACCAATTCTTGTGTGGTACATAGTTTATAGCTACAGTCTTTGTTGTATCTTCATTAATTTTATATCCTGAAAAAAACAGAACTGTCTCAGTATAGTCCACAACACTGAGATGTCATTTTCTGGTTTCATTTGGTACAAAATAATGTCATCTGAAATAGACATCTTTTTTGACATCATGTCAATTATATCCTTTAATTTCTGAGTCCCGTATTTTCTTTGCCAGTGGTTCTAAGTATAACACAAAGGGGAAAGAGGACACTCCTCGTCCCTCTCTTCAGACACAACCTATTAGAGAGGAATTCTTGTCACTTTGATTTTTGTCTTCGGTCCCTCGTATATCCTTCTAATTAACCTTATTGTATCAGGAAATGCAAATGCTTCCATTGCCCTACTTATAAGATCCCATCTTGCTCTTTTGAATGCCTTCTGTCCATCAAGACTAGTTATCTATGCTTTTAACCAGGTAGGAAGACTGTTACTTGTTACCCTTTTCAGCAGTGGCCCAGATATATACTACACAAATTTACATAGTTGCATAGTTAATTTCATATTTACAAAATTACATATAAATTATATTTTAATTTTGTGGCAGAGGTTTACAAAATTATATACAATTAAAATTGCTAAAGTCTTTTCAAAGATTGCATGAAATTATTTACAAAGTACCTTGTCCATTGCTACAGAGTTTGCGCAGCTTTCCTCGGGACAGCTTTCAAATGTTCAGAAAGAAATCAAGCTGTAATCTGCTGTGTATTAAAAATTTTGAGTTTTCACAGTAAGCGGTTAGAAATAATGGGTGGAACTTTATTGCAGTACACTCTGCAGTCAGAAAAACAAAGATTTTAGTTGTAGCTAGAGGAAGTGGGGGATTTAATATAGACATTTATATCGTGTTAGGGTGTAAAATTGGATAAGCTATAGAGATGAATGTAGGAAAAGGGGAGGTTTGAGTAGGGGATGAAAGGGGTACTATATATGCATGAGAGTACATTAGAGATTTGATCCAGCTTGTAAGCGACTGTTGAGTTTATGGTGTTGAGAAAATGGACCACACTCTTTACCCACAACTTCCTTCCTTCCAGCCTTTCTTAACTTATTTAAGTGGAAAGCGTGTACACATTACTGCTAAATAATACTTTCTTATCCTAATATCACTAGCATATTCAGCAGTTACCAATAAAACACCTCTGTCTTGCATTTAAAAATCTTCTTAACTGCATACTGTACAAAACTACTTTATAAACTAATATGCAATTTACATCTGGCATGTTTTATGCAAATATTTTAGTCACATGTTCTGTCCATTCACCGTATCTTACTAAGTATTCAATGTAATGTGTACTTTGGCACGTGCTTCTATAAGAACGTAAACCAGCTTGAGAAGACTGCTGCATTTCCTCACCAAAAAAATCTCAGGTCTTGGTGCCATTACTTACTGTGATTGACAAGAGTTTTCTGTCCCTATACTTGGGGTCAGTGTCCTGAAGGAAATCTGTGATTTGCCTTCCATTCTGCGTGACTCTGCATGCATTGAACTGATTCACCTAAACAGAAGCAATGTTAAAACAAACACCCATTCTTAATAGGCTACTCTTGCCTATCAGAGTAATTCTGTAGCCACCTTTAAAATCAGTTTGGATAACTGGGTGGGTGATCACAAATTTTTCTGGGGATATGTGGAGAAAATCTTCTTAATAGGGGACATTGTTAGTCTCCACAGCATTGGAAGGATATGGCTCAGCTTCTCAGTGGTCTCTCTTGTCTGTAAGTTTAGTAAAATCTTATGAGGTTTATGTCAGATCATCGAATAGCCACAATGTTGAATGTAGCATCTCACTGACTATGCACACCGCTGAACCATTCTGACTTGAGATTGCGTTAAGGTAGAGATCAGGAAATCTGCCCTTTTCCCTCTGTAGTGTGATCTCAGAGTTGGTATATATATATATATATATATATATATATATATATATAGTAGGGAATGTGGGGGTTTTATGGCCTGTATTGTGGATGAGGAGATGATCGATAATGTGGCTGTTCAACAATCTGACATAGAACCAACCTATGACCCTGCTAGAGGCATAAAGTGGGGGTTCACCTGTAATATTTCTCACAGCAGTTTACCGCAGTCAGTACACTTCCAGGCTTCATTTTTTTTAATAGAATTGCAGTTCACATCTAAACTACAATTAGTACGACTGGTGTTTTACAGCATAACCACTTACCTAGTAAATTCATTTTGCTGTCGGACTTCTTCCTGATAATTACAATCTCTCTATATTGAGCTCTTGTTTGACTCCAAGCTACTAAGGATTTTCTAGTTGGCTGCAGGGAATCGTTCTGGTAAAACATTTTCCATTGGAATAATGAAAAAGGTTTCACTGTCAGAGACTCCTCATTAGATTGTCTTATTGTCAGGAGATTGAGAAGCACAATACCCTTCATCTTGCTACACACTGTTAACTAGTTTTATTTCCTACATTTTTTGTTCCCAAAAAATATTATCTGGGGAAGAACATGCTGAAGATGCAACTGAATGTTGTAGCTTGACTTTCTCACCTTCTTCTCAGCATTCACTGATTGTTGGGATAAACATTCTTCTGTTTTGCTTTGTGCACGAGAAAGTCTTCACAAACACTCTGGTGTCACAATTTTTTGTTAATTTCCCTTCTGCAACAGTTTTTTCTTTCTTTTTTTTTTTTTTTTTCAGAAAACTGCTCCTCCTGCTAATTATGATACCATCATTGCCAATATAGGTCTCATTTGCTTGTTTCCTATCGCCAGAGTTGGAGCATACAAATAATGCACCTTCTCAGTTAACAAATTTTGCTATGGAACACCAGTCTAATTGCTTATTTGTGCTTTATAAAATAAATGTCATCTCCTTCCAATTTCTCTGGTTCAGAAAAATCCCCAACTTTGTGCGACAACTCTACTGTTTAAATACAATTTTCCCTTGGGAGGCCTCATTTTCATCAGGCTTTCCTTAATTTCCGTTTAAGTGGCTTAATAGTTACTTAATGCCGCTTCATTTTTCCCAGAATTTTATTCTACTTTCCTCCACTGCTCCACTTTAAATACCTGAGTGAATTTGATTTATTTTTATCTTCTAAATAACTGAAAGCCAATTCCAATATGAAAGCTGGAACAAGTACTGCCTTTTCCAGCTAGAACTGTTTCTTCATTTCGGTTTGGTTTTCCCTTTTCCTTAATTGGTTCTTTGGTGGTATCCAAATAGTGCTCTGTGACTGGATTTTCCTATAACTGATGGCTTTTATTGGTTAATTTCTCGGTGTTCACACTGGAAGGGCTCTAATCAATATCTTAGTTAGATGCATTCTTGGAAATCCAGAGAGAACATGTAAATTTTGATGTTTACATCTTATGATTTAGCTCGGTGACCCAGGTTTTCTCTCTCTTTGAGAGCACTTGATTTGAAATGTGCCCAAAGTTGCTTCCCTTGTGGTGAAATTGTACTGATTAGTTTTTGTAGCGTTTAGTAAACATCTACCATTCTGTGACACAGCAAGTGTACTCTGACAGAGTACAGATGTCTTTAAACCACAGCTACACATCATCTTAGGCTTTTTTCTGCCATCCGCGTGTGCTTTAGAGTTCTTATTTTACCTGTACAGTAATGGCTGCCCTTTTGCAGCTTTTTTTCCCAGCTAAACTTAACACTGTGAGGACAGCACACAGCAGTGAAATCAACATATTATTCAGTTAGCTTAGCATAATTCATTTGGTCACTTTTTTAAATAACTGGATGCATGAAAATATATTCTGTACTACTATCCTTGTTTTTCTTTTAAATTACCTTGAATCTGTAGATCTTTAACATCAGGGTTGTGTGCTTGTAGGGGCAGTTTGAGTCTGGGATTATTGAGCATTTTTTAAGATCTGGTGCTGTGTAAGCACAGCAGAGACTTTGTCAAGTATGTTTGATACAATAGTGTTGTCATGCATACACAGTGAGTGATTTCTGTTTGTTCTGTACCTGAACATCTGTCTCCACTTGTGTATGAGATCTGCTGGCTTGCACATTCATTTTTGCATGTCCAGTCCATTTTTGATTCAGTATTATACCTATTGGTGCAGAAATTAAATCTCTTTCTAAAGGTGCCCCACATCTGTAAGCAATTGCTGTATTTGAATTCAGCCTGCTGTTCAGTTCATCTGCACATTTTCACTGTGGTTTTGTCCAAATAAAAAATTAAATTTTTACAGTGTTGTGGTGCAGTCGGTGTGCATAAAATTGGCCATAGCAAGATGTTTCCTGATAATTATCAGTGTTGTTTGGAGAAGCGGTTTGTTTAAATTATTCAATACTGGTATAGGAGGACATGCCTTTTTTTTTTTTTTTTTTTTTTTTTTTTTTTTTTTAAGAGAAGATAAACCATAAAACTCTTTATTTTTGTCAGACTCTCATTCATCTTTATGCATACTTAAAATAGTCTTACACTTCCTCAATTACTCCTTCTGGGGCTTTGTTGTGCTCTGTTCAGTCCTTGCAAAAAAAAGTCTACTGTTTTCCTTGGTTCAGTTATCAAACGACATACCAAGATTTCCACAGCAGAACTGCCATCAGATGCGAGATTTATATCATGTCCATACTTCTCTCTTTGGCCTTTAGGCTCAGATGGTGTCACAGTTGTGACTGGAGCTATGCCTTGTTTAACACTTTCTCAGTTATGTCCTATTATTTCAACTGTTTATCTCCGTGTCTGCCTTTTACCTTGGGTGGAAGGGAAGTTTTATTTGTGGTGACAGTAATCTATATGAAAATTCTGACCTGATGAGTTTTCAACTTGCCACTGACTTCAGACTGTTAATTGCACTAACTCTGCAGTGGTCATAATCCTATATGTTCTTCAGCTGCATTGTACATAGCTTTATTAGACTAATTTTGTTGTCTGGGAAACTCACCTCTGATAAACCTTTGCCTAACGAAACTTGATACATCACTAGTCTGTCTTTTTTTCTTCATGGTATTGTCAGAAAAATGAGATTCGAGCTTAATAAGTTGGGTGAGGCTGAGCATACTTTTTTCAGTTTTTGCCCAGAATGTGAGCCAGTCTTATTGCTTGAGTGTTTTTAGTGGGATAACTGAAGCCCCTGGGCATTAGCTGTGGGGAAAGTCTGAGAATGAAGGACACTTGCCGGGTTGGAGATCTAGAGATAAGTCATAGGATCCAGCATTCCTTTGTAACATAAATAACTAGGCACAACGGCAGAAAATACTTGTTTTATTCTCCGCATCATCTTATTTGAGAGGTTTGTGTTTAATGTTTGTTCATAACATGTCTAAAATCTTGAAGAAGTGTATATAAACCTAATGCACATTTTCACTAAATCCTTAACCACTGCAGTGGCTACAGTAAGACTGTTTCCTTTGGCTCTCAAATTGATGTCTTTTGTGCATTCCCATCTGAGAAATCTAAGACTAAATTGAGGAATGCAAAGTTATTTGAAATCTAGCCCCAGATCCACTTCAGCAGTATGTGCCAGTAATCCTGCATTGGCATGTCTTGGCAGACCATATCAGTATTTCTCTTGGCATGCCTGTAGTTTCCTTACTTTGTCAACGATTTTGTTTAAAGAAGTCAGTAACTCTGTCTGCACATTTAAGAAAAATAATTATTCAATTGTTAAAGGCAACAGAGGGCCTGTATTTGGTCATGCACTTAATTCGAGGTAACAAAAATGTTGTATGGTATTACTGCTAATAAAGTGGAACCCTTGTCCATTCTGCAGGGAAGCTGTAAATATTTGAGAACAGGCACTGCCCCACAGAACTGCACATAAAGCAGCCTTGCATGGTAGACTTCTTGTATTGAGCAGTAAGGTAGTATGCATTCAGTATTTGGGCATATGTGGCAGGTTATTCATACATGGGAAGTCTGTTGACTAAGTGGATATCTATGATTTAAGCAAGGAAGGTTACAATTGAGTTTTTTTCTGGTTATTTCTTTGTTCTTAGCTCTCTTGCACATGAGTAATGTATTCCTGTGTTTCTCCTGGATCAGTTTACTAGAGTTTTTCTCTTTTTTTATGCATTTCTGTATGTTAATACTGTCCTGTAAATAGTATGGGAGGCAATGTGTTGTACCATTTATGTGATGCTTCAATGCAGTCATGTATTTCATAGGTAGGTACTAGGCTATTGGCCCTAGGGCCTATGTAAGCCTAGCCAAACAGTACCCTGGCATTTGCCACCCAAGAAAATTAGATTCCTATGCCCCTGTCAAGCAGAGCCACAAAAGTGATCCTCAGGGTGAATTTCCTATTTCCCATCCAATCATAAAGAGTTTTCTTGAAGAGTGCTAATGAGGAGCTTTGTTTGGTATAGATAGGTAGTTTGCTCCAGAGTATGGGAAGTCTCTGGGACAGGAATCTATCCCTCCAGTATGTTCTCTTTATTGTGGTGACAAGGTTTAGGTCCCTAGAGCATGCAGCTCGGAGGGATTGGGATTTCTTTTAGTGGCACGGAAAACAGCAAAGACTGCAAAAAGTAATCCTTTACTGTTTCTGGTACCTTGGCTTTTGCCTTCTCACGGAATGCTGTACTCACAGAAGCAGCCATATTTATACATCATCTTAATGATGAATGATTAATCAATTAAACAATTAAATATTTAAACACATAAATATTCATCTAGCATTTCAACCTCTTTACATTTCACATTTTTTAAAATTTTTAACATTTTTTAACATTCTTTACATTACCCATACTACATAATTCATTGTAAGCTCCACTGACTCCAAACATATTATCAAAATGTCAAAATATCAAAATTTTATAAAACCACATATATTATTAATATTATGAAAATGCGCCTAAAATGCTCATATAACTATATTTCAAGATTCATGCCACTGGGATAAGAGTATTGTAATTAATAATAAACTTGGATTCCATTCTCAATAATCTTTGTTGAAAATTAATATTGCACTCCCCTAACCCATAAGGTCTAGCAATTAGACTAAAAGCGAGACCATCAACCAAACTTTCATGCTTAAGATGAAAATGTTGGGCTATGGGGCTATCCATCCTGCCATTTCTTATGTCACCAAGGTGTTCCATAATTCTTAATTTCACCTTGCGTTTAGTCTGTCCAACATACCATTTTGGTGATGGACAATTACAATTGATCATGTAAATAACTCCAAAGGATTTACAATCAAAATGATCAATAGCCCTGTAACTCTTGCCACTGATCATCTTTCCATTTAAATTTCTGATTTTTTTTCACAAACTTTACATCTCCCACAGGCATAAGCACCTGCATTTATTATTTCCTTCCTTTTACTTCTAGTTCTTAACATCTCTTTCAGATTTAGAAATCTTTCATGAGAAAAAACTACCTTCTTAGGAAATATGTCACAAGTTTTCATCCCTACTTATAATAGGCCATAGAGTATTTACCAAATGTTTTAAAATTGGTGAAAATCCTGAATATTTGTTAACAAAAATATGACATCCTGTTTGTCTACGTGATCAGCTGAATAAGTATCTCTCTCCCCATCTATTGTGTTCCAATTCAAATGTGACCATGATTTTTTATGAACTCCAAGTCTATGTTCTTTTTCTACTTTATTTCTTGCTTCTCCAATTAATTCATGGGAATATCCCCGCGCATGTAACCTTTTCTTAACAAAGTCAAATTCTACTTTTAACTTCGTCTTTTCTGAAGTGTTTGCAATGCGCTTAAACTCCCCTAACGGTAAAGACTTGATTAGATGGGAACTGTGCATACTTGGAAGCATGTAACAAATTGTTTACAGCAGTGGCTTTATGAAAAGACTTATATTGCACCCTTCCATTCATTCCCACGTACAGTTCACATCTAAAAACTGCATTGTTCTCCTATCAACGTTGAAGGTAAAGTCCAACCCACATGGATTACCCCTCAAACTAGTGATGAACACCTCAAATTCTTTAGGGTCACCACTGCAAAAAAGTAATAAATCGTCAGTGTGCCTTTTATATTTCACTACCTTCCTACTAAAAAAACTCAGTTGAATACAAAAACATATTCTCAAAATAAGCCATAAAAAGAATAGCGTATGATGGAGCAAATGACGCACCCATAGCCATACCTTCTTTTTGAAGAAAAAAATTTCCATTAAACTCAAAATAATTGAGTCAAACAAAATTCCAACAAATTAATTATGCACGTCGTATGGGGCCCCTCGCCTAACATTTTGGAAACTGCCTCTAGTCCCCACTTGCTTTTAATACAAGTGTAAAGGGATTTGATGTCAGCACTAACCCAATAGAATCCAAGTTTATTATTAATTACAATACTCTTTATCCCAATGGCATGAATCTTGAAATATAGTTATATGAGCATTTTAAGTGCATTTTCATAATATTAATAATATATGTGGTTTTAAAAGTTTTGTCATTTTGACATTTTGATATGTTTGGGGTCAGTGGAGCTAACAATGAATTATGTAGTATGGGTAATGTAAAGATGTTAAATGTTTAAAAATACTAAAGAATGTTAAAAAATGTTAAAAAATGTGAAATGTAAAGAGGTTGAAATGTTAGATGAGTATTTGTGTTTAAATATTTGTTTAATTGATCAGTCATCATTGTTGATGTATAAATATTGCTGCTTCTGTGAGTAAAGTATTCTGTGAGAAGGCAAAAGCCGAGGTACCCGAAACAGTAAAGGATTATTTTTTGCAGTCTTTGCTGTTTTCTGTGTCTTTGTGTTTGAAATTTGGATTTGCAGCTTTAGCTGAACTGTCATTTATCATTTCTTTAAGTGGCGCATGTCCAACAGCTCTGGGTTTGACATAACTTTGTCAGTTCCATTACAGTTTCTACATAAAGCAGCCTACATTATAGGGAAATTGAATACACTGTCAGACTTAACAGATTTCCAAAATTAACATATGAATTGAGGCCAAAAAAATCTCTGCTTTACTTCACATTATATGATGATCTTCCATATCACTGTTGCAGTATTCCTTACAGTAAAGATCCCCTTCCAAGGGTAGGCTGACATCTAGCCAGTATACCAAAGCCTTGGGTTGTAATAGGGACATTGTATGTCACACGTATGCTCCCTGTTCGTGGTGTAGGCATAAAGGTGACGTACAGATGTACCATCCTCAGAACTTCATTGCTGGCAGTCCAAATGCTATCTTCGATCATTGGTCTGAATGATCTTTTGTCTGCTAGTTGACAAGCTATTTTTAAGAGAAGTACTCTTGAGGTTTTAATTATCCTTCGCTTGAGGTTATTGGATTCATGTCATCCAGAAAGGGGAAATGCCAATCTGGGAGACAGATTCACTAGGAGGACCATCACAAACCGTGTTTGGTTGTGAGAAGCACCTAAGTAAAACATACATCTTGTCCTGTTTGTTTCAAAGACATTGCATAGTCATCTCTACTCTTTAGCCATTTATCTTGAGAACGAACATCTTAAATTATTGACTCATGGTACTATATGGTAGAATCATCCCAGCCCAAAGACCAGCCATCCATGAAAAAGACCCAAAACACTTGAATTCTTTAGCTGCACCTCTTCCAGCAGACATCTCTCTCTCGAGGCTAGTGAAAGCCCAGATGATCACCTGTATTTTCAGTTGGATTACTTTGCCACAACTGTTTCAAAGGCTGGCATGGATCCTGCTTATCAGACATCTCCACAGGCCTTGCAGACATCTGTTTTGGATGCTCAGGGGGGAGCCATGGCTGATTATTTCGAAAGGGCCTAGGTGTGTTTGACAAATCCTTGTCATGGAGGAGATTCCTACTATGCTTATTGAATGTAGGCAGGGGTCTGAACCACCTAAGATCTTTAGGACTAATGTCCCCTTGAAAAATAAGCAAAACTAAGTATATTTCAACTGCTCTTAAGGACCCTCAGTGTGAATGGCAAGATTTCACACAGGGTTTGTTCAGTGCTCTTATGGCTTTGAAGCCCTCCCATGGGGTCTCTATTCCAGCTCCCTTTGGTCTTGTACTCTTCTTAAGAGGCATAGGGAGCAGGTTTCATCTGAGGACATTGATTCTGATGAATCCTAGGCCTATTCTTAAATTCTCTCTCCTTCAGACTATGGTTCTGAGGAAGAGGACTCTATAGCTCCTGGTTTTCCCTTTGAGGAGATTACCTTTTGGAGACACAGTTTCCCATATGATAGAGTACATTAAGTGGGGCAGTACTCAGGTCTCAGATGTCCACAAATATATTATGAACTTCAAATGGAATTTCCTAGGCTATCTGCTATCCCTCCTGTTCTTGCTGCCTTGTTGGACACTTTCTTTAGCTTCCCAGATTACTGATTCTGAGACCCTTGCTCCTAAAAAACATATGTTCTGTAAGGTGCCTGATGATTGCAAGTCCCTTTACAAGTGTCCCTCTGCTGACCGTTTTGTTTCATTTGATAAGCCTTCTAAACTTTTACCTTCTACAAAGCTGCTCCTCTCTGAAAAGGATAGCAGAACCATTGAGAGATTGGATAAAAAAGTGCATACTGCTGCTACCTTGGTCTTTTCGGCTACAACTTATCAGAACCACATAACCAGGTATGTTTTGGCTCTTCTCTTTTAGGCTTTTCAGGTTATTTCACACCTGTCTGACTGAGGGGAAGAATTCAGCTCGCTCTTTGTTAGGGTTCTCTTCTCAAGTAGCTTGCCATTCCATTAAATGCAGTTATGATGCAGCTGATGCCTCTTCTAGGGCTGCTGTCTTTGGCTCTGTATTGAGAGGGTATTCCTGGCTTCATCTGAAGCCTTTGCCTGATGATGATAATGCCAAGCTGATAGATGCTCCTGTGAATAATAAAAATATCTTTGATTCTGCAACTGCTGAGCTTTTTAAGTCTATTCAGGAGAATGGTAAGTCAATGCAGAAAATGAAACCTATTTTTGTTTCCCCTGTTCCCACATTTCACAGGAAATATCCTAATAAGCATGCCTTTGTTCATAGGCAGTCTCACCGTACTCCCAAGGAAAAAAATGGTGGTAGGAGGGCTCCGCTTGCTATGTCTACTCAAACTCTTGTGGCTCAAAAGCCTCCTTTTCCAGACAGGCCAGGCTGTGTTTGACTTTTTTCCTCACTCCTCAGTCTTGTTCCTCTTTCTCTTCCAGCTTGGATAAGGATTACTCAAGATTCTTGTGTTCTACCCATCATTTGTCAGGGGTATTATATGGTTTGCAATTCTCTTCCTCTCTTTTTGGGCATTCCTCAACCTCCTCAGGAATAGCTAACCCTTTTTTCCAGATACTCTTTGGAGCCTTTTGTCTCAAGGAACAATTCAGGCAATTGCAGCTTCTCAAAAGGGGCAGGAATTTTACTCTAGAATGTTTCTGGTTCCCAGAAAAGAAGGCACCTGGTGACTAATACTGGATCTCTCAGCTCAACACCTTTTTTTTAAATTGCCTCCATTTGAATGTTATCCTTTCACACCTTGTTTCCTCTTGTACTTCCTTTGGCTTTCCTAGTTTCTCTAGATCTCAAGGATGGCTATCTACCTATCCCTATTCATCCCTTTTTCAGAAATTTTTTTGATTCTCTGCTTTTTTGCATTTTCAGTTCTGTACTTTGCCCTTTGCTCTCTCTACTGTCCTAAAGGTCTAAATCAAATGCCTCGCTCCTGTGATTGCAGGATAAGGGGAATACAGCTCTTTCCTTATCTAGACGTCCTCCTCCTCATTCAGGCTTCCTCTCCAGAGACTTTGCTTCAGCATCTTCACATTACTATTTTTCTCCTTCAACGCCTAGGGTTTACAGTGAATTTCCAAAAATCCTTCCTAACTCCTCCTCAGGATCATGGTTTTCTCAGGCGCATGCTCCAGACTATTCCGATGCTGGCTTCTCTGTCTCCTCACAAGGCTTTAACTCTGATTGCTTTCTTTCACTCCATTCTATCACTGGTCTCTCATGCAGCCTGAGAGTTTCTAAGGGCTCTGGGGTGCATGGCTTCCATCATTCCTATGCTTCCTCTGGCCAGGCTTCATATGAGAAATCTACAGTGGTTCCTAAAGTCAGTTTGGCTTCAACATTCTCATCCTTTGGATTTTCCAATTCTTCTTCTGATACCTCAAGTTGGAACTTCAGTGGTGGATTCTTCAGTTGTCCCTAAACCCAGGGCTTCCTTTTCAAGCTCCATTCCCCATTCAGGAACTCTCTTCAGATGCTTCAGACATTGGATGGGGTGCCTCCTTGAGTCCTCTGAAGTTCAGAACCTTTGGTCTTCTCATCAAAAGATGGACTAAATCAGTATCTGAGATGAGCCCTTCTCCTGGCCCTTAAGGCCTTACATTCTTTTTTCTTTCAGGTCACTTCAGTCTTCACAGATTATACCACAGTGATGTGGTAAATCAACAAGCAAGGGAGAACAATGTCCTATCTTTTGTGCAGACTAGCTTTTCAGGTTTTGGACCTGGCTGTCCAGCCTCATGTGACTCTTCAGGCAGTTGTTATTCCATCGGATCAGAACATTGTGGCAGATTCTCTGAGCAGGTCCATATCACAACCTCATGAGTGGATGCTTCATGGAGACATTTCCTGACATTCTCCAGTGGTGGGGTATTCTTCAAGTCGATCTTTTTGCCTCCCTTCTGAGCAGACAGCATCCTCTCTCTCACATGGGAGTCCCATGTCCTCTGGCCTGGAAGGCAGACACCCTCTCTCTTTCCAGGAAGGGGATATTTCTTTATGCCTTCCTCCCCTTCCTGTCATAACACAGATCCTGTTAAAGATAGAACAGGATGCTCCCAAAATCTTGCTAGTGATTCCCTTTTGACACAAACAGCATTGGTACCCTCTTCTGCACTTAGGGCAATCATCACAAGTTACCTCACAGAATGGACCTTCTCACACAAGATAAGGGATGTCTCATCCATCCCCGCCTGTCCACTCTTCAGCTGACACTGTGGGTAATAGGGTTTTGATCACTTTTAGGTACTGTTTTTCTGAGGGTGTGCTTTGGGTTCAGCAGAAGCCATGAAACCCAGTACCCAGAAATCTTATCCAAATTGAAGAGAGTTTGTTGGGCATCTTTCTTGTACTCTGAATTCACCTTCTGTGGAAGTTTATTTGGTTCTCTCTCATTTATTTGAATTTCTCAATGCTGGGTTGGCATACTCTGCTGTTTAAAGCCTACCTGTCTGCTACTTCTGTTTGCCTGCCTTTCAACTCTGTGTTTGGCTTCTAGATTCAAGGTCAAACAATTTCTTAAAGGTGTCCTTCATATTAGGCTTCCTTTCAACATTGTTGACTGTTCTTTTGGCCCTTTCCTCAGCCAGACTGGTGTCTGAGCTGCAGGCCATTATTCCTGTTCCTCTTTTTTTTGTTTTTTCATAAGAACAGGGTGTCTTTTTGAACTAATCCTTCATTTTATGCCCAAGGCAGCTAATGAGTTTTCTTAATCTGTTTGTACACTTTTTCCCTTCTTTGCAATCTGCTACTGAGGGTTCTTCACAACTTGGTTTTGCATAGGCAACTCAAATATTATTTTGATAAAACTAAAGCCATTTATAAGTCTCAAAAGCTTTTTGTTTCCTTTCATTCTAGGTCTTCAGGTTTAGCTGTTTCTAAGCAAACTATTTCCAGTTGGATATGTAAGAGCATTTCCTTTTGCTACTCCTTTCATGGGAAATGCTCCCACTCCTATGCTAATATTGTAATGGCACAATGGGAAGATGCTGTGCTTTTGGATAATGTTACTTATAGTAGTAATGTGTTACAATATAGTTGTTTTGTAGATTACATATTTTTTATCTGTAGAGGT
>NC_056750.1:358585292-358622792 GCF_019279795.1 Protopterus annectens | reverse complement strand
AACTAGATGGATAATCAATTTGGGTGCTGATAGAGCACCTGGCCTGAATGGTGTCATTCCTATCGAGCCTTTTTTAAGAGGGGGGCTTTTTATTAAGTCTTTGATTGGCTGTTATGTATTTTAAAAGGTGTTAATAATTTTTGTATGTTGCCTGAAGAAGGGTTTTTAAAACCTGAAAGCGCTAACCTACTGCATTTTATTAAACTACTGTTGTTTTTTTTTTATAAGCCTGGTGATCCAGATAGTCTGTTTTTGCAGTTGGAATTTGCTGTGAAGCTGAACCTTAAGTGTGAAGTCAAATTTGTGTTTTTTGGCTTTTATTTTCTCGCAATTCACAATGCACAGTTAACTGTGTCATTAAAGAAAACACAACTTCAAATGTCCATTTTGTTTTCCACGTATTTTCAACCTGCTAAATAAGTGAAAGGAACACTATAAGAGCTGGCAAAAAAATAAAGTTAGTGATATTTATTTAGGATAAACACTTTCGGCTAGGACGTTGCCTCGCCTTCTTCAGACAAACAGATAAAACCATCAACAGACTTCCTTTTATCCAATTAAGCCTAATACACCATTTAACGTGGGTTGTATGTTACCTTGGCAACATAGTAACAACCACCCACCAACATGAGTGTATTCAGAAGAAAGTAATACCTAAAGGACTGCGCCAATGGCGATATCCAGCAGGGTTAGTTGAAAATTCAGTGTTTCATCGTGAACTTGAACTTTTCAATCGACAAGGGTATGGATTTTTACAAGCCCTTATTAATTTTTACAGTAAAGACTCTGATATTCTTAAAGCTGAATTAGAGGTGTTAAAGCATGTTATTAAAACACATAATGACTTCCTAAGATATAAATATGAATACTGTAGGATTTATACAAGCATAGAGTCAGTCTTCTAGCTCAAGCAGCAGTCTTCCAAAGGCCAAAGTTTTAACCCCATAAAGACAGCTCATTCACTTGGAAGAAGCATCCATTCCCTGACAAGGTAAAGTCCAAAAAAAAACCAAAGAAAATACTCTGAATAAATATCTAACAACAAAGACATGCTGAAATTTAAGGTACAGATGGAAGGTATATTTAAACAGCAGATATATTTAAACAGCAGATATCGAACAAATTAATATGGTTTATCAGGATTGGTGATACATGCACAGGTGCTGGTTCTGCAAATAAATGGAGCCAGAGATATTACACCACCAAAATGAAAATCAGTTGCTATTTAACAAAGTAAGATTTTCTTCATAAAGCTTCTCCTGGTGAACTTTATGATATCCATCACTTCCAAATGGACAAGCTGGTCCTAAATCTAGTAGTAAGTACAAGACAGGGAATAAGAGTGGCTATAGAGTGCTACTTCACTGCTATGATAGTGAAGCAGCTGAGAAAGGGTGAGCTCCTGAAGAGGAGAGTATGCTTTGTTCATCTTGGCCATTCAGGAGATGACAGTCTGACGCTACCTGTCCTTCAATACTTCTTTCTGCATTACAGACAGGGCAGAAATCCATATTAAACAGGAAGCGGGTTCACTGACAGGTTGAAAATCCATCCAAAACACGAAAAAAGACCATTTATGGCTGAAGTATTTTCAGTTCACTTACTGATGTGTGACTTTCTCGTATGTTAGTGAAAAATGATATTTAGTAGGGAGTCAGTTAATCAAAAACTGGACCTTTTTCAAGCAGTTTTGGTTTTGAATAGAGCTCTCGATTAACCAATATATACTCCTATAAATGTGTGTGTATGTATATATATATATATATATATATATATATATATATATATATATATATATACATATACATATATATATATATATATATATATGTGTATATAATACACACACACATATGTATGTGAATATGTTTAAATGCACATGCATATATGTTTTTATTGTGTGGCCTAATAGTTAAGCTTTCCATAAAAGGAAAAAATCTCTAATGTACAGGCAAGGGTTTTCAGTAATGTAGTGTGTGTATGTATATGTAGCTGTATAGTGTGTGCACATGTGTATTTATGTATGTATTTAAATACATGTATATTTATAGACAATATATACATGTTTGTGTGTATATGGTATGTGTCAGAAGATCAAGTTTTCAGAAATTCATACTGTCAAGATGATGTGATTGAGTTTCAGAAAACTCGAACTTCAAAAAACAACAAACTCTATCTTTTTTCTCCCCCCTCCCCACACCTGCATATTATATATACCAACTCCGAGATTGCACTATTGTGGGGAAAAGAGTAAATTCCCCGATCTGCACTGAACTGCGATCTCTACTCAAAAGCTTAGAGTTTTCGAAAACCCTATCATAATCTTCTCAACAATATGAATTTCGCGTTTCTGAAAATATGTGTGTGTGTGGGTTAGGGCTTAGGATTATGGTTAGGGTTAGGACACAAGGTAGAGTAAGGAAGGAGTTGAGGAAATTATAACTGATTGCAACTGCAGTGAGTCTTTGATTAAGGAGTCTTTCAGGTGGACTGAGAAGAAAGACAGAGTATGAATCTGGAACTTGAGGCAATACAGTTGTATTTTGCAGGTTTGAGAAGCTATTCTGTTGCTTGGAAATGGTCTGATAATGTGTTTTGAAATGAAGTAGAAGCAATTCCCAGTGTTTGGTTTGAAGAATTCAAAAACTGGTTTGTACGTTGAAGTTATATTTTGGGGGTCTATTTTATGGGTCCTGAGTGAGTCTGATTTCTAAAGTTAGGGTATGCTCTATGAACATTTAACAGCTAAAGGAGAGAATAAATTTGGACAGAGTTTAAATGATTGTGGGGAAATTAACAGGTGAGCCCTTTTGATGGAAAGCCACTTGGCTTAACCAGTTATTTGGCAGTGATATTCCTATGTGGAGAAAGAAAAAAGTGAAGAATCCACATATTTTGTTTAAAATGGTCTGAATAATGTTAGTGTTTTCTGTCAGAAGCTGAAAAGTAGGAATTCTTTCACTGTAACAGATTTTATTGTGAAGAAGAGAAACTTTTGTTTTTGCGCCCAGAATAAAACCTCTCATTTTATTTTGCATTTAATCCATGTTAAGGAGAAAGTTCATGAGTTTGTGCCAAATTCCTGTGTATTAAAAGGAAGGTAAATTGTTTATGGGAGCATTAAGACCCTTAATTTGTAAAGAGATGAGTAATTTAGAGAGATTTCCACTGAGCTTTGATTTTGTTTAGTTAAGTATTTTTTATTCATACATTTTGAGTGAAAGGAAGGTGGTGTGAATTGTAAGGAAGACTGTGACTGGAGTATAACAGAACCTGTTGGGCAGTGTAACGTACAAGTGGAAGTTAGAGAAGATAATGTGGAAGTTTATTTAAATAAAAAGGGATAAAATAGTAAAAAATCTAGGACAGAGCCTTCATGCAGTGATTTGTGTACAGGTGTCAGAAGATAAGCATGAGCCAGTATGTTTGTTGAAGTAGTCCTGAAACCAGGGAGTAACATCAGGACTCATTCAGACTGAAGCATATGATTTATTGGGGTGCAGTGCACTAGGTCTAAGGCTCTTATGTCAATAAAGAGATCTACAGTTGTCACCTTTAACGATTTTCATCAATATCCAATGAGCAGCCATTGTGCTGCAGCTTGACCCCCCCACTCTTGAGATAAGTTTGGATCTAGGCCTTTTGGCACTTACAAAATTTAAAATTCTGCTTTGGGAGTCATGACAATATTCCCATGCTGAGAAGCATAAAGTCCTACTTAGCAAAAGCTTTCCATTAACAGTTCAGCTCGAGTCTTTACTCTGGTTATGTCTGTGAAGTTGGAGATTGACAGTTATGGTGCCCTTGCATAATGGTAATCCCTCTACTGACGCTGGGAATTGCAGGCCTATTTGCCTCACTGGTATTTTATGCATCACTGGTACTGAGGCACACATTTTTATTTTTCTGTAATTTTCTTATTTTTAGTTAGTTTGGTTGAGACATGCTGTCAGTAAGATGTTTGCATCCATCCTAGTAAAGGGATATCAATTGAGACTGTTCCACTTGCATCACTTTCTTGCAGTCTATATTCACTGCTGAAAAATAGTAAATGAATAATCATTATCACTATTGAAAGAATACTTTGTGGTAGTGGAGTATTGAAGTATTTTTTATTTGGCGAGGGGCAGCTTCCTTTTAAAGACCTCTTTCCCTTTACTTAACTTGAACACAATGCCTTTGACTTTTACATCAAACTTTTCTACGTGCACACAGGAATGCTTAGTAGCAGCTGCTGTGCCATGCCATGTGATGAGGTGCAGTTTCCTTAGCTCTTCAGGGTCAGGTGCTTTACAAATGACCCTTATCCCACCAGTGGCAGACATGCTACCACATAAGCAGTTTCTCTCTCCTGTTGTATCATGTAACACACCATGCCCATCTGCAGGCCTGTGTTGGTGAGGGTTCAGACAGCCGCTTTGTTTCTGTACCAGTGGGCAGCCTCTAGACGCTATAATTAATAATTATGAATGCACTGAGACGAGTAACTCAAGGTCTGATCCGACTGATGCTCTGCTCATTACTCTTTGGCTCGACCTGCGTAGTGCATCATATTCCATATACCTTCCATCAGTTTGTTAAACATGATCCCACTTGACATTGCCCTCGTCACACTATCATGTTATGCATCAGCCAGTTGTGTAGCATCACTCTGAATGCATTGCAGAAAACATGAACTCATTCTCATTCTGCACTGCGTCAGTCTACAGACTACTTGCTTCGATTAGTCAGGAAAAAAGTACAGATATAGCAGCTCTATTGCACCATGTACATATATACTGTGTGTGTATATGTATATTATCTAAAATAGATATGTACATAATATAGATATTGAAATTGCTTTGCCATTTTTCCTGTGTCTAATAAGCACTATAAAACAGCTTGTTAAATGCTGTCAAATGTTACTTTACAGGTTTTCTTTTATAGCTTGTTAAACATTAATTTGCAAATTAAAAGTTACCTAAAGTTTTTGCTAAGTTGGGTAGGCAATCGCATGTATTAATTTTTTCAGAGTCCATGAATTTACGGTTTTCAGCGGTACATCAGATACGAGTCTAAAGTATATACCAACTTCACTATTATGCAGTTTTAGAAATGAGGCATTCTATGCTCCTAGCCTTAGGAAACCTCACAAACCTGAATAAAATGAAGTGAGCAGGTCTTTCCCTGGAAGGCTTGAGAACTGCAACCACTGCATTCCCCTAGAAAGTTTCATTGTTCTGTTACCTGCTTTGATACCTTCACATCCTGTTATTTATAGACTGAAATGCTCAGATGTTCTTCATCTCACATTGCTGCAGTCCTTACACTTGGGTAGTCCGCTGTCCTCGGTCGGCCCGAATATCAGGGCTGGCGTCGGTCAGGGCGCATTTGACTGACGTCAGGACGTCAGGGTACAAATGTGCATGACCGACGTCATATCCTCAGTCTTTTTTGCCGCATGGTCCGATGCAGAAGCAGCATTGCAAGTGCCGGTTGGCGTTCTGAGATTTTTCAGTTTAGAAGTTTCAGACCGAGTTCAAAGTTGGCTAAGTACCCCGTTGGGGAATATTTTAGTTTTTTCTTGCCTCAGTCATTTACCGGATGTCAGAAAAAGTCAATAATTGCATTTCTTGTGGGAAACAGATACATAGAGATTATCATACTTTGTGTATTCCTTGCTTAGGGCCTGAGCACGACGTTGTTGGCTGTCGCTCTTGTGCTAGATTTAATAAACGCACTATAAAGAGAAGGTTGGATTGTGCAAGGTTAGTCTTTGGGAAGCGGTGCAACTATAAAATGCCGTCGGATGCTCCGACGCCCGCTTCTTCGAAGAAGCGCAAGGACAAAGCAGTTAAGCCTAGGCTAGAAGAGCCATCTGTACCGGACGCCGGTTCTTTAGAGGTGTCGGTGGAGCCGGTGGCTCCACCGGAGGTTTCTTTGTCTTCCCAGGGTGAAACCTTATTATTGCAAGATGTGGCCTCTCAGGAGACAAGTCAGGCTGAGGGGGCTTCTCAGGTTACTATACTCCCCTCACTTCCTAAGGTGGCTAGGCCCTCTCCTTCTGTTTCAAAGGCTTCTCCCAGGGGCAGGCCAGGTTTAGCTTCAGTTGGTGTTACCCCTAGCTCTTCAGGTACTATGCCCAAGAAGCATATGCTTAAAATGGCAGAAGATTTGATTACTTTGATTAGGGGTTCTATGCCCCCTCCTGATAAGAGACCTAGGGTGGAGCCTGAGCTGGGGGTTTTGAGCAGGCTTCAGATGTTTCAGAGTCTTGACTGAAGACTTGCAGGAGTACTCTCCTTATTCTGATTCTGATGTGGATGATTCTACTCCTTCTGCTTCTCCTCCTGAGGATTTTTCTTTCAGAAACTCTTCATTCCATGAGGAGCATTTTAAGTGGGAAGGTCAGGACTTCTCTGATTCCAGGAAAAGGCTTAGGGAATTTCTGTTTCTACCCCAGCATAGGCCTTTGGCTATACCTCCTGTTTTGGATGTAGTGGAAGATGTTTTTACAGAGGCTTCTCTTAATCCTGATTCTTTGCCTCCTGCTCCTGTTAAGCCGGATAGGTATTACAGGGTGCCTGAAGCTCATAAGTATCTTTTAAGAGTCCTAGGGCAGACCCAGAAACTGTTAGCCAGGGGCCTAAAGGTGTTAAGGCTTCTGTTGTTAAAAATCTGGTTCCTGCAGACAAGGAGGCTAGGGCCTTGGATAGATGGGGAAAGAAAGTCTATACTTCTTCTACTCTTGCTATGAGGGCTCTGAATTGCCAGTTTCACATGTTGAAATACCAAAACTATCTCCTTTCACAATTGAAGTCTAAGGTTGATGCTCTGGCAGAAGGTATTGATTGTAAAGAGTTGCAAGATTTAGTGCATGTTTCTGAACAGGTGGGTAAGCATTCTTTGCAATGTGGTTTTGATGCTGTACAGGCCTCGTCTAGGGTGGCTGCCACTGGGTTAGTTCTTCGCAGGCACGCCTGGCTGAGGGATCAGAATTTGTCTGAACATGTT
Organism: Protopterus annectens; assembly: GCF_019279795.1. Taxonomy (NCBI): domain Eukaryota; kingdom Metazoa; phylum Chordata; order Ceratodontiformes; family Protopteridae; genus Protopterus; species Protopterus annectens. The sequence continues at coordinate 358,615,799 of NC_056750.1, read as the reverse complement.
AAAACAAGGATTTTAGATGCTCCTTTACAATCTGACGTGTTGTTTGGTCCTCCTGTTGAGACAGTTCTAAAGAAAATGGAAGACAAGGCTAAGTCTATGCAGACTGTTAAAGATTTTTTGCAGGTCCAGCCTCCAAAGTTTAGTAGAAATTGGCCTACTAAAGGGTGGGCGTATCCTTCTTATGATTCCCAGTCTAGGGGTAGATCTAGGCGTGGTAGGGCAGAGCTCAGGGCTCTTTCAGGCCTAGAACAGGGAGTTCTCCTGCACAGGCTTGGTGAGGGCAGGGGTCAGTCCTTCGTAAGCAGACCCAATGACCTACCTTTTCAGCTGCCAGAGCCTGCTCGTCTGGCAGCACCTTTGGGAGGAAGGTTGGCACTTTTCAAAGAAAATTGGAGTTTAATTACCCAGGACAGATGGGTATTGGATATCATACACCACGGCTACAGGTTTTATTTCCATACCTTGCCTCCTTTCAAAGGCATGCCAGACGTTCCTCCTCAACAAAGAATAGAGGCTCACAAACAGGTTTCTCTGTTGCTCCAGCTAGGGGCCATACAGCCGGTCCCTCTGCCAGAAGTGGGCCTAGGATTTTATTCTCGCCTGTTCCTAGTACCAAAGAAGGGGAACACGTGGAGACCAATTTTGGATTTATTTATCCTCAACACTTATCTGGACATTCCCAAGTTCAAAATGTTGACGTTGCAGCAGCTTTTACCTCTGCTGGGCAAAGATCATTGGATGGTAACTTTGGATCTCAAGGAGGCTTACCTTCATGTTCCTATCAGACTCAGTTGCAGAAAGTATCTGCGTTTTCGAGCTGGGACTTCTCACTATCAGTTCTCTGCATTGCCCTTTGGCTTATCTACTGCCCAGAGTGTTCACGAAAGTTCTGGCTCCAGTGATAGCTTTCTTCAGACTAAAAGGAATACAGATCTATCCTTATTTGGACGACTGCCTAATTCTGGCTCAAGGAAGGGAAGAGCTTCTTCATCATTTGGAATATGTGATAGCAGTGCTAAGATGCCTAGGGTATTCTGTGAACGAAATAAAGTCCAGTCTAGTACCCTCTCAAGACGTGCTTTCTGGGTGTGAGACTGAATACAGCATCCCAAATGGCCTTTTTAACCCCGGACAAACAAAAGAGTCTATCCCTTTACTTCCATCAACTATCTCATCAGTCCGGGCTGACTGCAAGGACAGTCCTTCAAGCCTTAGGGTTCATGGCATCTTGTATTCTGGTGCTTCCCAATGCCAAACTGCATATGAGGAAGCTACAATGGTATCTCAAAAATGTATGGACACAGCACTGCCAGGATCTGGACACTGTCATTCAAATAATATCTTGCATTCAGAAGGAATTTTTGTGGTGGGCTCAGGAATGTCACCTAAACAAGGGACTCTCTGTGACCCGGCCAGAGGCGAGTCAGATTTTAACGACAGATGCCTCAGACAAAGCTTGGGGAGCTCATCTAAATGGAAAGTGGATACAAGACAAGTGGCCTGTCAGACTACAACATCTACATATCAACATGAAGGAGATGATAGCAGTCCAGTTTGCATTAATAGCTTTCAAGGAATTCCTTCTTCCAGGACAGGTGTTGATTCTAACAGACAACACAACTGTCATGTGGTACATCAACAAGCAAGGGGAACATTCTTATCCTCTATGCAGGCAAGCAATGATTTTGTGGGAGACTGCTCTGTTTACAGCTCAATCTTCAGGCAAGGTTTCTGCCAGGAGCACAGAACTCCTTAGCAGATGTGCTGAGCAGGCAATTATGGATCCCCACGGTGGAAATTGGATCCTCATGTATTTCAGAAATTGACAGTGTCATGGGGAACTCCAGACATAGATCTGTTCGCTTCTCCACTAAACCATCAGCTGCCAAAGTTTTGCACAAAAAGGTTTCATCCCACAGCTTGGAGAGTGGATGCTCTTTCTTTCAATTGGAGCAATCTTCATGTGTATGCCTTTCCACCTCTGCCTCTCCTCCCAAAGGTACTTCTGAAGGTCAGACAGGACAAGCCAAGGATGATTTTAATAGCTCCAGATTGGCCTCGACAGCACTGGTACCCATTACTAAGAAGTCTAGTACGGAAGCCTCCATGGCCTTTGCGTTCGATTCCACACCTGTTGTCACAGGAGGACAGCCATTTGCTCAATGTCAAGCTTCACTCTCTGCACCTAACAGCCTGGCATATTCTGTTTTTTACCATAGTGGGCCTCCACTTCCTCAGCAAGTTTTGAATGTTATTTTGGAAGCTAGAAGGCCTAGTACAAGGAAAGTGTGCAGATAAATGGAAGAGATTTTTATTTTGGAGTGCAGCAAAAGATTTTGATGTTTCTGGGCCTAATTTGAGTGTGGCTCTTCAATATCTTACTGAGTTACTGGACAAAGGTTTGTCTTTCTCTTCTATTAAGGTTCATGCTGCAGCAATTTCGGCTCACTATGATTGTGACCCACCATTGTTTTCTCATCCTTTGTTCAAGCAATTTCTTAGAGGGCCAAAGAATATAAGACCCCCACGAAGCTCCTGCTCCTGCTTGGGATCTCAATTTTGTGTTGGAGAAACTCACTCTACAACCTTTTGAGCCTGCAGCTACTGCTGAGTTGAAATATTTATCATGGAAGACTGCTTTTTTATTGGCCATTACCTCTGCAAGAAGGGTGTCTGAATTACAGGCCCTTATGGCGGTTGAGCCTTTCTTGATTTTCCATAAGGATAGGGTATCATTACGTACTAATCCTTCCTTTATGCCTAAGGTGGTTTCTAGTGTGGCTTTAAACCAAACTATTCATTTGCCTACTTTTTATGCAAATCCCCAAAATAAAGGGGAAAAGATTTTGCACACTTTAGATGTTCACAGGCAGTTGCGTTATTATTTGGACAGAACTAAAGGGTTCAGGCAGTCTCAGCAGTTGTTTGTTTCTTTTGCTTTGAGTTCTCAGGGCAAGCCTGTGTCAAAACAAACTATTTCTAAGTGGATTGGGTTTTGCATTGCTTTCTGTTATTCCCATCATGGCAAGGAGATTCCAGCTGGGATTAGGCCTCATTCCACTAGGGCTACTGCCACTTCAACAGCTTTTGAGGGGTGGCAACCAAGGATATTTTGGAGGCTGCTACTTGGAGTTCTGTGCATACTTTCTCTAGGCATTATCACCTGCCACTTTACTCTAAGTCCAGGGCTGGTTTTGCCACTGCTGTTTTGCAGGGCATTTCTCCTGCTTCCTTGTAGTTAGCCATCCTCCCTTACCTCTGCTTTGGGATTCTACCCAAGTGTAAGGACTGCAGCAATGTGAGATGAAGAAAATAGTACAGTTTTGTACCTACCATAAATGTAGATGTTCGAAGATCCACATTGCTGCAGTCCAATTCCTCCCTCCTTCCCTCTGTAGTTAGAGGTGGTTGTGTGGGTTGGGTTGTACATATTGTGTATATTGTATATATTGTACATATAGTTAGTGCAAGGGTGGTTGGTTGGTTGTTTGCTGTCTTTTGGTTTTGACCTTTATTTTTAGGGTCTTCTGACATCTGGGGCAAGAAAAGACTGAGGATATGACGTCGGTCATGCGCATTTGTACCCTGACGTCAGTCAAATGCGCCCTGACCGACGTCAGCCTTATACTTTGATATTCGGGCCGACCGAGGACAGCGGACTACCCAAGTGTAAGGACTGCAGCAATGTGGATCTTCGAACATCTACATTTATGGTAGGTACAAAACTGTACTTTATACCCCAGTTCTGCCATCTACATTACTTTTGAGTAAATATGGCATGCAAGGGAATATCTGCCCTCACTACCTTTTTGGTGATCTTGCTAGATATCATGTGATGTATCCTCCTTTCCCAGATGAGCTGCATAAATAATAACTTAAAAAAAAAAAAGAGAGAGAAACCACAGATTAATGATATCTTGGTGCAGTGGTTTATACGTCAATCCCTTTCCCCAAGTCACCCTTTGGTGGTCCTAATTAATGAGTAGAAGCACACAGAACAGTTTGAAGAATCATCTTCCCTTATTTCTCAACAACCTACATACAATTTCTTGGTAGTTGTCCTTAAATGCAATGCAAACACACAGTTGTGGATTTACAGCTGCTCAGATGACAGGTGTGTTTTCTATTTTTATTGAAATGTTTGTTCTTCGTGTTTCACTGTTTCAGTCATCACATTTGGATTATTCCTGCCTGGGTAGCCCTTGGCCAGCCCAAAATACCAGAGACTTCGTATTTCTGTGTCAGTTGCTGTCGCTTGAGAACTGACATCAGGTTGTCAGTGGTATAAATTACATCAGTCTTTCTTGCCATGGAGCCAGAAGCAGTTTGCATGAGTGCCAGTTGGCCACTACCGGAGTTTCATTTCTGAATTGAAGTTGAAGTCTTCGAAAGCTAAGTACCCCATTGGGGATCCTTTTTTCTTGCACTAACCAATGTCAGAAAAAGTTAATTGTCTCGCCTGTGGAAAGCAAATACCACACCAGGACTTCCACTCTTACTGCGTCACTTGTCCAGGCCCAGACCATGACATCCCTCATTGTCGCTTCTGTGCTTTAACACCAGAACTATCGGTCATCAAGCCCTTATTGTAGCCCCTGAGGATTTCTCCTTTGGGAAACCCTGCATAGCTTAAGGGAGCATTTCCAATGGGAGACTCAAGACTACCCACAGTCTAAAAAGAGTTCCTGGACCTTCCACAACACAGGCCCTTAGCCATCCCCCCAGTCCTAGATGTGGTGGATGATGTCTTCCTTGAATCCAGCTTGGCTCCAGATGCCCTCCCTCCTGCTCCCAGAAAACCAGACAGGTACTACAGAGTCCCTGACTCTCACAAATATCTTTTTAAAAATCCAAGAGCAGACCCTGAGGTCATTACGCATGGCCCAAAAGGGGTAAAAGCTACCTCAGCTAAGAATCCCACCCCCCTCAGACAGGGATTCCAGGGCACTGGACAGATGGGGTAAATAAGTATACACCTCAGCTACTCCTACTATCAGGGCACTAAATTGTTAGCTCCATATACTTAGTATCAGCAACATACCTTGGTACCCCTTAAACAAAAAAATGTCTTTTCCTGTATGGGCAGAATCTAAAGATTTACAGGACTTAATGCATTCTGCAGGTCAAGTAACTAAACACACTTTGCACTGTGGTTTTGATGCCCTAGAGGCTTCTTGCAGGGCACCAGTCACCAGATCTGTCATTAGAAGACATACATGGCTTAAGAAACCACCCCTGCCAGACCATGTCAAATCAAAATTGTTGGATGCCCCCTTGCAAAATGATTACTTGTTTGGCACTAAAGCAGAAGAGGTCTTAAAAAAAAAGAGGGAAGAAAAAGCAAAATCTATGCAGACAGTTAAAGATTTCTTACAGGTTCAGCAGGCATTTTCCCTCCAAACACTGGTCATTTCCTGCTCCATGTAGAAAGGGCCAGCCTAGGCCCCTGGAAACAGACCCCCCTCAGACAGCAGCCCCAGGGGTTGCAGAGATCTAAGCAATGGACTACCTCCACTTCAAACTAGTGAGCACTAAGCCACCCCCGTATGGTAAGAACTCACAATGTCTCCCACCTTCCCAACCTCGCCTCTGCCTACCTTCACATGCCCCTAGGAGGAAAACTCTCCTTTCACTCAAGCACCCGGGCCACCATTACCAAGGACCAGTGGGTTCTGAGCATTGTGTCTCGGGGGTACAAATTCTCCTTCCACACCCTTCCAACCCCATCAGGGTTCCCAGCTCTACCACCAAACCAGTGGGCAGAGACTCCAACATAAATCCTTTCCCTGCTCTCCTTGGGGGCAGTAGAGCACATTCCTGCAGAGCAGATAGGCCAAGGCTTCTACTCCAGACTTTTTCTGGTACCCAGAAAAGAGGGTAACTGGTGCCCCATCCTCAATTTATACATTATAAACACCTTTCTGGAGATTCCAAAATTCAAAATGCTCACCCTCCACCAACTGCTGCCCATGCTGTCCAAGGACGCCTGGCTAGCCACCCTCGACCTATAAGAGCGTGCCTTCACATTCCTATCAGGGAGTCCTGCAGAAAATATCTCTGCTTCAGGGCAGGATCTCAATACTTTCAGTTCTCTGCACTTCCCTTTGGATTGTCTACTCCTCCCAGAGTTTTCACAAAATGCCTGGCTCCCACCATTGCTTTTGCAGGCAAAGAAATGTTCAAATTTACACCTACTTAGACGACTATCTTATTCAGGCAGACAGCCAGGAAAAACTGCTCAAAGACCTGGGCTTTGTAAAGGACCTGGTAACCTCCCTAGAGTACACTATCAATGAAGAGAAATCCAAGCAGGTACCCACTAAAAGGATAATCTTCCTGGGAGCATGTCTGGACGCAGCATCCCAGATGGCTTTCCTTACAACAGAGAAACAAATTTTCCTGTCAGCCTACTTCATTCAACTGGCCACCAGGCCTCAGCTTTCTGCAAGGTAAATCCTGCAAGCTCTGGGGTTCATGGCCTCTTGCATTTTCCTCATTCCATATGCCAGACTGCATATGAGGAAACTTCAATGGTACCTAAAGAGCCTTTGGTGTCAACACTCTGAAAACCTGGAAACTCTTATTTATTTGTTTATTTATATTTGTTGACCGGGAGTGTCTGACTGGACGTAGGTCCATTTTCAGCGGAGGCCCAGGGAGAAAAGCTCCACAGTTAAAATAAACAGACGGTAGTTACATTGGATTACATAGCGATTAACAATTTACATAGCAATTACTTACAATATATTTACAGATGAAGAACATAGTACCCCCTCTTCTGCCTATTATTCCTTGCCTGAGGAAGGAATTTCTTTGGTGGGCAACAGCCTGCTCCCACAACAAGGGACTGCCCTTCTCCCTACACCCCACAGACTACGCTTGGGGTGCACACCTGTATGGCAGGTACATACAGGGCCAATGGATCCCCCAGCAATTCCCCCTGCACATCAATCAAAAGATGATGGCTGTGCAGCAGGCCTTGATAGCTTTCCAACTCTTTCTTTCTCCAGGGGTTCTCCTGATAAAGATGGACAACACCACTGTGATGTGGTACATCAACATGCAGGGAAGGACTCACTCCTACCCGCTGTGTAGGCTGGTCATAACCCTTTGGTCCACAGCCTCTTGCATGCAAGTACACTTGTTAGCTCAATACCTGCCAGGCTCTCTCAACTCCCTGGCAGACCAATTAAGCAAAAAACTCTTGGATCCCCACAAGTGGCAGTTCAACAGAAACACCTTCTTTCTAATAACTCAGAAATGGGGAAACCCAGGAGGTTGACCTCTTTGCCTCCCACACCAACCATCAGCTCAGCAAATTCTGCACCAGGGAGCATCATTGCATGGCTTGGAAAGTGGATGCCCTGTCCTTCCCCTGGGTAAACCTCTCAGTCTATGCCTTTCTTCCCTTACCCCTCATTCCAGGGGTACTAATCAAAATAAGGGAGGAAAAAACAAGGACCATTCTCATAGCTCCAGACTGACCCAGGCAGCACTGGTACTCCTTGCTGCGCAGCCTGTCCCCGCTGCCTCCATGGAATCTGTCACAGATTCCAAACCTCCTAACCCAAAGGGAAGGTAAATTCATGCACCCCAGTAGCAGACACTCGATTTGGCAGCTTGGCTTATACCCTGACCAATCTGCCATCTTCAGTAACCAGGTTCTGGGTGTTATCCAAGAGGCCAGCTGCCCTAGCACCAGAAAGTCTTATGCAGATAAATGGAAAAGGCTCTGCACCTGGTTCCAGACTAAGGTGGGCCAGTGTATCACAGCCCTCCATACCTCTCATCCTGAATTACTTAGCTGACCTACTACACAGTGGTCCGTCCTTCTCTATAGAAGTTCATGCCTTTGCTATTTCTGCTCATTTTCCTGTGGAGCAGCCTCTTTTTTTCTCACCTTCTGATTAAACAGTTCCTCAGAGGGGCTAGCAACTTGAGGCCCCCCATAATCACCAATACCAGCTTGGGACATTAACTTTTTCTTGGAAAAGCTCATCCTGCCCTCTTTTGGACCAGCTTTATCTAAAATTTCTCTCCTGGAAGATAAACTCCCTCCTGGTCATTACTTCAGCCAGAAAAGTCTCTGAGCTGCAAGCACTCATGGCTGTGGAACCCTTCATCATCTTCCATGCAGACAGAGTATCCCTCAGAACTAATCCATTCCTCATGCCCAAGGTGGTGTCCAGTGTGGCTCTCAACCAATCCATCCATTTACCCACCTTCTTTCCTAACCCCCCAAAACAAGGGGGGAAAGGATTCTGCACTCTAGATGTGCATGGACAGCTCAGATACCATCTCGACAGGACTAAACCCTTCAGAAAGTCTGATCAAGTGCAGGTTAGCTTTGCTTCAGGGGCAGAAGACAAAGCCATCTCCAAGCAAACCATTTCCAAATGGATAGCACACTGCATCCATTTCTGCTACAAACAGCATGGCAAGCCTCCCCCAAGGGCTCAGAACACACACCACCAGAGCAGCCTCCACCTCTGCAGCTTTCCTCAAAGGAGTCCCCACCAGGGCCATCCTGGAGGCTGCCACCTGGACATCTGTTCATACCTTTAGCAGGCATTGCCACCTGCCTCTCTTCTCTAAATCCAGTGCAGGGTTTGCCTCTGCAGTTTTGCAGGGAATGCTAGCCAGCTCCTAGCTTCATGGACTGCCTCCACCTTTTTCCTCAGCTTTGGGAATCTATCCAAATGTGATGACTGCAACAGTGAAACACGATGAACATAGTACAGTTGTGTACCTTGTGTACACTTACCATAAATGTCGATGTTAGAGTGTATTCACTGTTGCAGTCCTAGTTTCCCTCCCTCCATCCCCCTTTTCTCTCTTTTTCTTCCTTGTTCTCTTTCCTTACAAGAGACATATTGGTATTTATTTTCCACTTGTGGGGTTCTACCACCAGAGCCTGACCTCCTACTTGGAGGGGCTCCTGACAGGTTAGGGCAAGATAAACTGATGTAATGGCATTGAATGCCTTCCTTTATACCACTGACGATCTGACGTCCGTTCTCAAGCAACAGCATCCAATGCAGAAATACTAAGTCTCTGGTATTCGGGCCGGCCTACGGCTACCTTGGCAGGGATAACCCAAATGTGATGACTGCAACAGTGAATGCACTCTTAACATCTACATTTATGGTAAGTGTACACAACTGTAGTTTCTCTCTTGGAGCATTGTTTTAAGACCACTATTCCAAAAGTAATAAAATTAAGAACTGCTGTCTGATCTATTATAATGCTAACTATTCATCACGTTGTATATTTTCCTTATTGTTTGAGTGCATCTTTGATGAAACATGGTTGAGCAATGTGTTACATAAACACTGCAAAACTTCCCCTGGTCAGTACAGCTCTGTATGGAGCATTTTCTGTTTTCAGAATATGAAAAAAAAAAAATTAAAACGAGTGTTTAGCTTTAAGATGTGGATACTACTACAGATAAATTTTCTGTTTAGGAAAAATATAAAATTATCACTCTGGTAGGAGTGGTTATCAGTGGACTGTTTCTGGCAAGTCCCACTTTCCCAGTTTAATTATCTTCACATTATTTTATTGGCAACTTCTCAGGCTGTGCAGATGCTGTTTTATATTAGTTGTCCTGTACTTGTACAACCACTGGAGTTTGTGTTTTGTAGACCAGTGTGATATTTTATAGTCAGTTATTTAGAAGTTAGGATTAAGTTTTGAGAAGGATTCACTGGCTAACTAAAACTTTTACAGCCTTTAACTGTTTTGCTTTGGCATGTTAGCATTCGTGTTACCTTAGAACACTTTCTTTTCTCAGCAGCTTCATCCCTAGAAAGTTATCTGTTTGGAAGGCATTATCCTGAGACCAGCACAGCCATTAACCCAGATATATTAAACTCTGTTTCATTTCAAATGCCTGTCATTTCTTTCTGATCTTGTCTCGTATTTTTTTTTCACTCAAATTGTGATTTGAGACTAAGCACTGAGGACTGCTGTCTCTAAATGAGAGGCAGGCAGTGCAGTTATATGCTTCTGAATCCTCAGATTCTGTGTTGAAAGAAATCCCTTTAAAATGCGAGTAGTATATGTAAGCATTGTTCAATGCTTTAAAGTGTCATTTATGTTTGGAATTCACCCCTCATTTTTACTTCCGTCCCTTATTTAGAGGTTCAGGGCTCTGGTACAAAAAGTAGATGACAATGTAAGGAATCCTGCACCTTGATCTGTCTTTCTAATTACATTTGCATATTTTATGTGAAATACTAAGCTTTCAGAAGTAAATACATATAGATCTTAATATTTGAAAGCTGTTACACACATGAACAGTTGTGTTAAGTGCATGTATGACATCAAAACACTTGGCTATTGCACCCCTGCTTCCGTTTTCTCATCAGCTGATGTTCTTACCCTTAAATTCCGACCAGTAGTCATATTTAAAAAAATAACATTTGGGGAGTTACACGTGTAATCCCTGTTTAAAGTTTTGAGTTTTTTTTCTCCATTAATGTGGCTTCCTTTCATAATTTCAGATTACGTTAAAGGTACATAAAATATTAAAAACCACCAAAATTCTCGAAAACTGTTGTAATACCACACGAAAGAAGACTCCGTTGCAACTTTGTAAAAAGTTTAATCCAAAGGTTGTAGTTTCATTCAATAACAAAAAAACACACTTCTATTCTCTTCTAGCGCCTCGGCAAAAGCCTTTTCAGAGTAAATAGTTCCCTGAACCAAGCAATTAACCATTCTTTTATACACCTACTATCACACACTAATTATTTACACTTATTCAATCAACTTATTCATACATTTTCTTAAAAAAACAGAACAAATAAAATTGCAGTTAAATACTATGTTTCTAACAAACATGCATTACAGCAAACTTTTCCATGAACAATCACTATTCAAACCATTTGGTTTGTTTAATATAAAATATAATTCCTTCTTCCTAAGTATTTGTTTTATAGATTTTCATTCAAATACTTTAAATTCCCAATACTATCTAATACTGACACCTTCAAATTCTCCACCTTTCCCCATGATACTTCAAGAAATGCCCAAAGGCTAGTTTCCTTATTTTTAAAATATCCCTTACATGTTCCTTTATCCTACATGCCAGTGTTCTTTTCGTCTCCCCGATATAAAACTTTTTACAACCACACTCAATTCCATATATTACTGCCATAGAATTAGTCATAGTTTCCCTTTATTTCAAATGCAGTATTATTAATCTGATGAAATTGTTTTACAATAAACTTACAAATAGTACATTTCCCACATTTCTTTGTTCCATATTCCATAACTTGTGACAACATTGGCTGATATACCATTCTAAACCTGCTATGTATCAAAAAATCTTGTATATTTCTATCTATGGTACATAAAATATTATTTAAGGTGATGGGCTTTGAGGATGGGAGAGTGTTTTCTGACTATATTGAACAGAAAGCCCAGCTTCTACTTTGTTCACTTGTATTTAAACCACATAATGAAAACTCTCTTCCTACCTGGCACGCATGCAGGTATCTGCCATCCCATGCCTCTGTGCATTACTCAGCCACCGCAAGCAGAAAATGCAGCAACCGTGGATTTTTACTCATTGGCTGTAAAACCTGGAAGTCCACCGTCCATTGCAGATTTCCCCCAATTTTCTAGAATTAATGAAAGTCTTAAGCTCTACCTAACTAAAGAGGCATCGTGTCATTGTTGAATACGCAGCATACCTCTGAAGACCTTGAAAAGGGGAGCAAAAGCCCTTGAAGTAGGGGCATCCAGTTAAAAAAATGTGGACATCTAGTTAGCATAACATTTGAATATCAAATGGGCATAACTCTCTACATTTGCAGTAAGAATACCAGATGCTCAAAAGCTCATATTACAAAAAAAATGATGGAAAAATCTAAGCACATTATCAGAGATAATATGAAGTAAAGACAACTTTAATGATCTGTATTGCAAAATTCTGTCACAATGTCATTTATTTTTCCTTCAGAAAAAGAATGATAGATGTGTCCTCGCTAAATTATTGTTGCCACTGGTTTGCTAGTCATGTAGCATAGTTTTCTGTGTACTAGACATCATCTAAAATGATGTGATGAGGGGGATTCAGAAAATTGTGTAAAGGGTTATAACATGCTGGAAAATAGGGACATCCTGTGCAGAGGTAAATCCGACCTAAAAATAGGAATGTTCCTCAAAAATGGGGACAGTTGAATTGTCTGTTGCACAGTGATGTAATCTAAATCCTAAAAATGAAAATGTTTTCTGCTGCATGCTAATCTTTACATCCCCGTCAGGGTTACAGGCAGCCACCTCTCTGCATTATTCTCACTCTCCTCATTAACAGAACTTCACCCCCTACTCCCTCAACCATTTTACCCCAATTACTCATCTTTCATTCATTCCAGTCTCATGCTAATAACCAAGCAAAGCCCCTTTTGTATGTTACATCTCACTAACATAATAAACAGTGTACATCTCAGAGCCGTTTAACAGTATTTTTAGCATTTCTTTGTGCAGATTGTTTATACCCTTTTTCTCCAGTGTTTGAATGTTCCTCTTACTGTTGATTGATATGCTCCTATGTTTCATGCTTTTACATGCATGTGTGCTTTGATTTTTGTTATGTATTGCACACACACACACACACACACACACACACACACACACACACACAGAGCCTGAAATAGGTTATCTTGATCACTTCACTGCCCCAGTTCACAAATTTAAACAAGTAGACAAGCATGTCAGTTTATTTTCCTCTGTTCATATGTATGCCGACAATCCTTTCCCCTCTGGACTGATCGGCCCTTTCATTTACCATTACCCAGGCAAGAATTGTCCAAGAGGTGACATCTGGGCAGCATTCAGGGAATAGTTTGGAATGTCTGCACTTTGGTTGGTCACTGCACATAATTCTGTACCATGTCCGGGTTCAGCATGCTGGTGAGAGCATATCACCCAATACTGCCACTGATATAACCCATCAAAACTGTCATCATGTTTAACATCTATGTATTGGAGATTCTGAAATGACACAAGTGCCTGCACATGTACCCCACCTTCCAAGAGAGGTAAGCTGAGAAAAGCATATTACTACCCTCTTCCCCAACACCTTCAACATGCACCTGAGATGTTTTTTCCAACTCTGGTTCCCTGGGTGGTAGTCATGCATTTTATTACTCTGACAACATAGCTGGCTATCTAACATTTTGTTTTTAATTTTTTTGCACAGCATTATCAGTTCTGATAGTGATCCATACCACCATCTTTAGAACTTTTGAAGTCCTATATCCTCTGTGATTTTTGATGATAGTAACAGTTAACTTCTAATGTCTTTTTGACATTTGCAGCGATTTAACATTATATGGCTCCTTGTGGGATTCACAAGTGTGCATTTCCCTTCTTCCAGCAGGTAGTCTATTACATAATTGTTTCAAGCTTAATTAGGAGGACATGTGTGAGGCCCCTGTCCTCTTCCAGGTATATTTATGGCTTTCTGCTACCTGTCACATGTAGGGATGTGTCATGGAGCCTATCGTACTGCATACCAAAGACATGGCTGTTTGAGTCGAAGGAAAGCCATTGTTCTCATCACTGGCAGGCGGCACCACCTGAAGGAGGGAGGAGGAGTTTTTCATTCTGGTTGCAAGTCAGACTTGGGAGTCTATTCCTGTCCTGTCTTTTGTTAGAGTTATGCCTTCTGGGAGAAGGCTGTGGACTTCTTTTCCTCCTATCTCTTTCCTCACTTGTCACCAAGGAGCGAGTCCCCCTGCACAATGCTCTCCTCTATCCATTGGTGCCAATTGTGGAAGTTATTTTTCAAGCTTGGCGATCACTTTTCTTGATTTCTTTTGCACCTTTGGATCTAGATATTGTACATAATGTCCCATCGGACTGAAGCAGTACCATCTGCAGACATCTTGAGGCTGACTTATGGATGCTACCATTTGACATTTCTTTCTGACTGTGGGAAACTCTTCCTTCCATCCTACATATAGGCTGTTTAACAAGTGGGGAAAAAGGAACAATGTCTCCATCTCTGCCAATTTAGGCTTGGGGCCTTTATTTATTTGACATTTGCTGATAGGGTAGTCAGACTGAGCTTGTGCCCTTTAGACCAGGGGAGAAACGTTCCACAGTACAATTTATACAAGTAAAAAAAAAAAAAAAAACAGTGCAAGTTATGCAAGTAAAAAATGAACAGGAGTAAAGTAAAATGTAATAAACAGAATAAAAATTATATACAGAAAAGGTTAAACAGATGACCAACTGCAGTACAAGTTGGAGATCTCAGCAAATACATATGCTTTGCTGCTGCCAAAGTTCTAGTTCTTCCTTTAGCAAGTTACACTAAGGATATCTGAGCTGTTCATGGGCTTGTGATCTCAGAAAGCCTGTTTTATTCCCTGTCCTTTGCTTTGGGGGACAGAGGTCACACCTAGTCAGTGTATATTTTGTGCACAGTAAAATGCACTCATTTGGATGGTGAACATCATGATATGCTTGCAGGTGCGATGAAATTGAGCATAGGCAATGACCTCGGGGCTTACCTGCTTGACACTACTTTGATAGGAGAGGGCATTTTGGGGAGGGCTTGCAATCCATGTATAGGGGTCCTACACATTCACTACCTGTTCTTTAAGGAGATAGAAGAGGAGGTTTCATAAGCATCTTCAGTGTAGGATATGATTTCCCCTAGGTTTCTGGTTTCGTAGATTGGATCTCACGTTGGGTTTGACCTGCTTTCCCCAATTCCCTGGCTTATTGAAGTGTTGGAGTGACAGAGGTTCTTGGGAAAGAGGACCATGTAATGGGGATAGCTAATTGAGATGGTCTCCTTTGGATTTTTTCTAGGTGGCATCACACCCTGTTGAGCTATTTTATTCCATACAGAGTTAAAAGATTTTGCCTGTAGATGTAGCCACCCCCTATGAAAGATGGACTCTGCATCCTACAGTGACAGGTTGCAATGTGGGAAGAGAAGCTTCAGTTGGAGACCTTCCTCTTCACTTTGCTGATTGCCATTAAAATATATTGCAGATACAGCTGTTATACTGCCTATCCTCAAAGTAGCCTTTTAGGAAGAAGGTGGTATGACTTGGCTCTTCATGAGATCTTCTACCCACCACCTTTAGAGGTGGTAATGCTCATCCTGGTCCTTTAGGCAGAAGTGGTTAGATCTTTTGAGGTCTCTTGGCTTACAGGTGAACCTCCCCTCTGCACGAGTGCCATGGCTCCAGTTTGTCAGTGTTCTAGGGATTAAGAGTCTGAATATTCCTTTTGTTGTATTTGCTACTTGGCCTTACCAGGGCAATTAGGTTAAAGCCTGGCTCATTCACAGTCCTGCTGGTTTGGAAGGAGCCTTCCTTCTGATAGCTCCCCATTCTCCTTGCATTGGTCAGCAGATCTCTCTGAGAGGGAAAGGAAGGGATATTGGATAGTGCTCTTTGCTGTCCCTGGGTCATTAAGGTTTGGAGGAGTACCTCCCAGATCACTTGACAGAGTGTCCTGGGGGGGGGAGTAAATGTTCAGTCTTTACAAGAGGTGTCTGCTTACCTATCCCTCTTTCAAGGGTTCTCTTGTGGTAAAGACTCTTGGCAGGATGTTTTGTTTCATGTTTGGATTAAGATGGCTGCCATGCCTAGCCAAGCTTATTCTGTCTCTGTAGTGGCCTTTGAGAAAATCTGTCCTTTTTTGTTCTACAATATACTACTCCCCCTGTCCCTTACTGCGTATGGTGGAGAAGGAACGAAAGTTGGTTTTCTTTGGGATTGTCCTATTCCTTGAAACTGAGTGTCCCAAGTGACCCATGGGCTGTGGGATTCTGTCTTTAGTCCTTTACTTAGTGGTGTATGTTGGCCATGAGGATTCAGCTTTTGCACTGTGTGGAGACTTGTTCTTTGTCATAAACTTCCTTTCCTGACCATAAAACTTTGCACACTTTCAGATTTCAATGCCTTTCTTCTTTATGAACCTAGGGGTGTAGCCTATGCACCCTGCCCCACATAGAATTGAAAGGGGAGACCATTTGGGCAATTAGAGGAAGGTCTTATAATGGCCAGCAGATTTCAGTCTTTGGGAGGAAGGAATGGAGTACTTTTCTTGCCATGGGTGAAGTTTTCTGGTCTGGAATTGGCTCTTCAAGTTCCCATTCATGATTTCCAATAATAGGCAGGGTGAAGCTTCACTTCTCACTGTTCAGGCTGCAGTCTGGGAGAAGTCTTCCTTTTGTCCTGTCCTAAGCAATCTTCTCTTCCTGTGGTTGACAGTTTCCCATGGAATACAGGGAATGTCTTTCAGTCTTGCATATTATGCCTACTGCCCTTTTAGGACTTGATTCTGCAGGGCTTCAGTTGGTATGACATTCCCCTATCCAATTCAAAGGGTCCAAATAAGGGGGGGGGTCTCATCACTTCATGCATGTTCCTTTCTTTTAAAATGGCTGTAGGGAGGCAGTTGGTCTTTATGTATTACTCCATATTAGGAAGTGAGATGGGGGAGTTTCGTTTGCTTCCTTGAGATGGGGGAGTTTCGTTTGCTTCCTTGGAGCTTGCATTCCACCAAGGCATAAGTACTTTTTCCACTTTTATAAAGGGTGTGTAGTTGTAGTGAACCTACAGTTCATCCTCTGAGCCCCTTGTCCATGAGAACACTACAGAATGGGTAGTGTTTTGCCTCTCCCTTGGTTCCCTGCCCCTCTGTGTTCCTCCATGGTTTAGGGGTATAGTCTTGTGAATTTCCTTTTGGGATACTGCCTTCAGTACTTTGTCTTGACTGAGCATCTTATTCTAGTCTGGAAACTGTCGACCCTTGCTCCTCAAGTAAATTCTTGGCTTGGAGCTGGAGTATTGAGTTTTTGCATAAGTTCCCAGTTGCTGCACTTCAAACAAGTGTTGCATGCTTATGGCTTCTTTTACTATGTGGTTTTACTCATTAAGATTCTGTCCTGTCTTGCAGTCATTAAGGGAATGCTCACTGTTGGGTATAACAGAAATGCACTTTTATCATTTGAGCTTAGATGAGAGCAATCAATGATTCAGATATATTTTGCTTATCCCCTGTTGGGTGAATGGTTTTCAAGCCAGACACTGGGTTCCCCTATAAATCAGTCAAATGTATGATGTAAATCATTTTGTAGCAGTTAAGGTGCAAATTCTGCTAGTTTCTTGATTTGCAAGAAGATCCATGCTGGTGATTAGGGGTCTAACTGGCAGACGTGGGGGAAGTCAACAAATTTTATGTAGTTAATTTGTGTTGTCACAACAGTCATCCCGAGTCATCGCAACTTCAGGAAGAAAATGCATAATTCTGATTGTGGGTTAGAATAACTCAGCCTTAAGATCCATCAAAGAAAGTTCTCATCATTAGATAGCTGGTACTATAAAAAAGTGTATTTGTACTGTTTAAGCACTCTAGAAATAATGAAACTTTTTTTGCACAATTGCAAGTACTTCTGGGCCGAAATATAAGTATTTGAATGGTATGGTCAGTAATAAATTGTAGAAAGTATACTAAAACAGGTAAACCAAAAACTAGGGTCACTGAATTGGATCCAATATTAACTTGCTTGATGTACTTAATCATCACATGGACAGTTCTAATCTCCAAACTCTTTTCTGGTTTCACTGTCTTACCAAACATGTGAAAGTAGTCAAACCTTTATACGAATCACATGAGACTCTTTACTAAGAAAGTAAGATGCTTCCAATTTTTGTTTGTTAAACTTGTATGCATCTTGCTCGTTTCTGATTTAGCACAGACAAATATCTTGAGTCATCAAGTGTGTATCATCATAGAATTATGGAAACATCCGTTAAGATAGGTGAGCGACTTTTGATTTGTTACCACTCGTATAGAATACTTTGCATGTGGAAGCATATTGTATTCCTGATACCTATAGCTTTTCTTTCTGTGGCATTTGTTTATTTTAAAACTGGGGTTTGTCCCATACTAAATGCAAAAAAGACCTATTCTTATGAGATAAGTCATAAGTTGTCATGCCTTCTGTAGTCAAAAATAAAATAGAATTTCATATCTATGTAATCAGTCTGTCATTTATATAATTAATGACATTGGGTACATTTGTATCAACATTGCAGGTGACTGCTTGCCTTTATCTGTACAGTTATACATAGAACTGTTATTGTGCATTTGAAATGTGGTATGTGATATGGAGTGAATATCTAATTTGTGTGAAGATTTTCTTCATGGAACTGAATAGAGACAATCTAGCTGAAAGAGCATAAACAGATAAGGTAGTCCAGGAATATTGATTACAATACAGGTGATGTATAAAAGTGATCGAGATTTACAGCTATGGCTTTACCCCCATCATATCAATGGCTGTGTATATTAGCCAAACAAGTGTATAGTTCACGGTTTTCTTTTTCTGTACTTCTTGAGATATAAAATGATTGCAGAAATATGATGTGGTGATTAGTTTGCAGTTGTGAAAACAGCCCTAAGTCACAGTAAAGTAATTAGCAGGCTTGTTCATACCTGATATGTATGGAAGGTAGAAATACAAACAGTTCTGAATGATAGAAGTTACATAAGGTAGTAAGATAAGAAGTTAATTTATATAAAAATTAGTCTGAAAAAGCTAGAAGGCTAGTTGTCAACCCTTTCATGTGTGTGAATTTCTCTGCTGCTGTTTATTTTTAACTTGGAGTTACAGTCCTGGACTGGACTTTGTAACAACCTGGATGCTTTCTGCTGTGTAAAAGGTTGCAGCTTTAATTTTCATCACTGAGGAAGGTACTGTAAGTACTAAATCGAACAAATGCTATGCCATTAAATTAAGCACTGTAAGTTTAGTATTGTGTCATTGATTGCATTGGTCCTAGTTAACAAAAGTTAGACAGTCTTGGAACACAAAGATATGAAACATTTTGCCAAGGGTCTTAGTGTTGTGTCAATGGGAATCAAAACCACCTCATAAATTATCGCCTGGGACCTTAACAGGCATACTATGAAGTGTGACTTTGGTATAGTACACAATGTAATGTGCTGCAGTTCCAATACTAAGTATTTGTATTAAGTATTTAACGTGTAGTTTTGTTGCCGCTACTTTTTAATATTACATAGTAACATTGTAAAAGTGGTCCAGCATTTGTGCTTTCCAGGTGTTTCTGATTTTATTTTTATGGTTACTGTTACATTACATACAAATTTTCAAGATTAGCAGAAAAAGGGAAAAAGCTGAAATCCCTGTACAAAAACATCTTAAAATTATTAAATATCTATTTATTTGCATTTGTTTACTGGGCCAGGGTGAGCCTGTTTTTGGCAGAGACCTGGGGAGAAAAGCTCCAAAAAAACAATACATGTTAAAGCTACAGAATCAAAATACAGAAATCAAGCAGTGATGGTACACAACACTACATTACAGAATAGGTGATGCAATAAAATAGATACTAGTTATACAGATGTTGGATTTTAAGTATGCAAACCAAACAAGAATACAGTTCATGACCTGGGATAATAGCAAATGTGTGAACAAATGCAGTACTGCAGATTTGCAGTGGAGGGAGAATGATGGAGAACAGCAGGTTAAAGATACTTACAGTAAGGCAACTGTCTACTTTGATAGCATTTTTCACTCTTAGAGCAGGCTGGGCTGAGGGGATAATTTACATTGTATCCAAAATATGGTATTTGCCTACTCTGATTTCAGTATTGTCTATGATGTTACATGTCAACGGCCTGTATGGAAATCTCTCATTTATTATTGGTCTGTTAATTGTCAAGACAAAGATGTGGCAGCTGAATGTTCACATCCTCAGACTGGATATACCTACTTCATTATATGTGTAAGAAGCTGGTGGTTATGATGCAGGTATTGTTAGAAGTTTGGGATGCTGAAGTCCGTGTGGTGCATCGAGTTTGCTTAGAAACATCAGTAAAATGCTTTTATTCCTTCAAGAGTCCAGTGTCATTTTTCTGATAATTCTGATGGTGATTTTTGGGATGCCTCTACATGACCTAGCTGTTGGCCCCGTGTTGACATACTGGAGCATAACTCTGCATTCACAGATTGCTCTCTTAGGGATATTCAGTAGCTTTCATGTGTCTTGTCACACTTGCCCAAAGTTCAGCCTATCTGAGATCAATATGTGCCCCTGTTTTGTATGGATTGCCACTTGTTAAATACTTGCATATAGTGGGATGCATCAGGTATCCCTTTGAGAACTGTGTGCTCAGCAAGGGCTTATTAATGATGAGTGCACAAATGCCCATTTAACAGGGACTTGTAGACAACATTAACATCTTTCTGAAGTCTGGTGGTGGTAGCAGCTTCAGTAGGCAGTGCTGTTCTGTACGGTGTGTAAACGCATGAGGTGGTGTATTTTACAGAGAGCCTGTAGATAATTTTGTAATAAGCATTTTATGGTTTATATGTATTGTTTTCCATTTCTTCACTGCAGTAATGACTCTGATATTCCACTTAATTTGTCATTTGGCATTGTGCAACTTCCAGTGTGTAACATCTGAACTTGCATTTTGTTAATTTTGAAATATAAGAATAATCGTTACATTTCTAGCAGCAGATGTCACTGTCATTGTTACCAATCATGACAGAGTGAAAGAAAGAATGCTAAATGCTTAGTACTCTTTAAAGTCTTGGAGTAGCTTTAGCAGAAACAGTAGTGCATGAGTAAGCGACATATTTGTTTATATCTCTGTTAGAGGAAGACATTTTTGGTACAACACTCAATCCATTACCGTTTCTTTAGAGATATCTTCAGATTTATTGTATAACTGTCACCCTAGAATGTCGAAGGATTATTTGCATGCGTCTGGGTTTTGATCAACAGCTGTGGTTAAAAAACAAAAAAGGCACAAGTACAAAATATCTGAATGGTTCTGTTAGCACAAAACTTTACATGAGAATTCAGCTTTGAAAAACTTTCACTGTACTGGCCTTTTGTTTTGATAACCTGTTAATGCTAATCCATCTGTACAGCAATGCACAAAGTATGCATCTTATAAAAGTAATTCTCTCTGGCTGAGGATGAATGTGAAAATGAAAAGCATTATAAATATTTAATTTAAAGTATGTCTTCAGACTCCCCTGTGGTCTGCAAGGCTTGAGCTTTAGTGAACATGAAAGGTACATTTTAGCAATTACACGTCCTGCTATACCAGGTATGAGCACGTTAGCAATCTGGAAAAAGACAAGAACACTTAACCCTGTGTATAAAGACTGCAATGTATGATGACAAAACCAAGCATGTCAGTGGTTCATATTTTGCACTTGTAGTTTGTATGCATTATATCAATGTGAAAATATTTCATACAAACCATGTAATTGCAGAGATATTTTTATAGTATTTAGGGAAAAAGTGATGTCCTTTCATTGCCTCTTTCTTCCTGATGCTGTTTAGAACAAATGTCATCTCACCATATCAAAAGTTTGTGCTCTTAGAATACGAATTTTCTTAGAATATGATACTTGGCAAAAAATATATATGCAGCGGTTATATTTGTACATTCTTAAAATATGGGAACATTGTTTGAATTTTGTTTTTGCAAGATTGTTTGGAATGAGAATGTCATGGGTCATCATCCATCTGTTTGGATGTTTGAAATGATTAGACTGCTATAGTAATTTATGATAACTTCAAAAAAATGGGGGGGGGACATCACAATTTTGGACACCCTTTTCAGTTTATCTTTTGTCCACTTGAGTAGAATGTCTTTTGCTTTATCAGTTCTTTGATCTTCTAGTCAAACACATTCTATACAGTGTTATGTGGTTAAAATAGCAACTGCACTTTAAGGGACCAGCATATTAACAAAGTAAACTTCATGGCTACAACAAACATGCTTTCAGTCTAAAGGGCTGTGTAATACTTCATTCTATTCCTCTTAAGTTGTGGTTGTGTTCTGGTTCATGCTGTGTTGATACCGATTAGTCAAATTTGTGTGTAATTCTGATTTTCCTTATGTACCATTTCTTGATGTCTCCTTACCCCATACTGCTGTCAAGGTTTGTTGCTACACTTCTGTCCTTTGTAACTTCCATTGCACTGGACACTGAAATGATTTACAGCCAGCTTGCAGTGGGCTGGTTCATAGATAAGTACTAGGCTAACTGCCCTGATGGACCATTTTAAGCCTAGCCAAATAAACCATGCGAGAATCAAACCCTGCACCTTCTTTCTTTAAGGTAAACACCTTAATCACTATGCCATCTTCCCTCCCCATAAATGTAAGCTGAGGGAATCGAACCCTGTACTACAGGAACTGCAAGTAACAGCCTTAACCTTTTGTGCCACCTCCCAGTTGAGCATTTGCCAGTTTTAGTATGATAAAATATCCAAATATGTAACAAAACTCAATGTAAAGTGTTTTTGCATTATAGAATGCTCACTTTAAGGACATAACACATTTGATAGTTTTGTTAGCTTAACTTTATTCCCTACTTCACATTCTGTAACAGTGTGTCTATTAAGTAGCTTTAAGTTATTTGTGCTAATCATATTTGATCATTTTCAGATACAGATAAGTGCCAGTGATTAATGTGTGTATAATTGTAGGGATTTTAAACAGAGTCGCACAATACAGCAGAATCAATGATCATGTGAGAAATGAAGCCTTAATGACATACTATAGATGGATGTGTCCATAAGCTGTACTTTGAAGTTGGACACTTCCTCAGGCTGCCCCATTTAGAAACTTCAAAAACTACATTAACACTAAGTTAAAATGGCCCATTTGATGCCTTTTTGATTGAGTCAGTGAATAAAGGTGGCATTTCTTGGGTCATAATGACAAATGTGAGTTTATAAAAAAGTTGTATGATTCACTTTTCTGTCTCTGAGGGGTTGCACCTAATTAATAAAAAGCTGAAAAATATGTTGTTACAAAACATTGTCAAAGCTAGTAGTTCAAAGGGCGTACAAAACTGAGCTGGTAAACACGATGGGATGTATTTGTGAAGTGACTGTCAACAGCCATGCCCGTTGAAGATGTTCTTTGTGTTTAATCACATTTGGGTTTTCACTGCCAGGATAGCCCTCGGCCGGCCTTAATACCAGAGACTTAGTATTTCTGCACCGGTTGCTGTTGCTTGAGGACTGACGTCAGGTTGTCAGTGGTATAAAGGAGGGCAGCTGACCCCATTACATCAGTCTTTCTTGCCGTGGAGCCTGAAGCTGACGCAGGTCGCACGATTGCCAGTCAGCCAGTACCCAAGTTTTCATTTCCAAATTGAAGTTGAGTCTTCGAAAGCCAAGTATCTCATTGGGGATCCTTTTTTCTTACACTAGCCAATGTCAGAAAAAGTTAATTGTCTCACCTGTGGAAAGCAAATACCACACTGGGACTTTCACTCTTAATGCATTACTTGTGTAAGCTCAAACCCCAATGTACCTCGTTGTCGCTTCTGTGCTTTGTTTAACCCCAGAACTATTAGTCATCGGGTCCTTATCGTAGCCAGATATTTCCTTTTACAGTCCTCTAATTCCAATATGGCTTTGGTAAGCCATCAGACAGCAGATCTTCTGAGAAAAGCGTAAAGATAGACAGAGAACGCATAAGACCAAACCTTCCACCGATGCTTCAGTTAAGCTGGTCGTCAGTCCTCCGGAACTTTCAGTTAAGCTGGTCGTCAGTCCTCCGGAACTCAGTGAGGCACTTTCACAGCCCCTGATGCCTGCTTCAGTTAATTTGCACACTGCTACTGGGACCCTTTCGGTGTCTGGGATGCCACAGAACTCTTTAAGGATCCTGCAATCGTCTTTACCTTGAATGGGTCCGGAGCCACTGTGCAGGCATCGGCTTCCGAGAAAGACCTTTGCAACACCAAATCCCAACATAAACAGACTCCTTTTTTTTGCAACTACCATTCTTTTGAAAACAACTGAATTCCTTCAGCCCAGGGGTCAACCCACACCTAAGAAACCGACTACCCATTCTCTGGCGCCTGCTCCCTTGCCTCAGTCTCAGATGCTTAAAATGGCAGAAGACCTTATCATGCTGATTAGAGGAAGCCAAGCCACTCCCTCAAAAAGGAAGAGAGATCTGTCTCCAGTAGTTTTCTCTGAACAAGAGTCAGATGAATTCGATGCATCTGACTATGAAGACATGCAGCCCCTGTCCACACATGAGGATTCTGATGCAGAGGAATCCATTCCTTCAGCCTCTCCCCCAGAGGAGTTTTTTTCTTTGGGGAAATCTTGCATACCTTAAGGGAGCATTTCTAATGGGAGAGTCAAGACTAACCTCAGTCTAACAAGAGACTCAGAGTTCCTGGATCTTCCACAACACAGACCCTTAGTCAGCTCCCAGTCCTGGATGTGGTGGATGAGGCTTTCCTTGAATCCAGCTTGACTCCAGATGCTCTTCCTCTTGCTCCCAGAAAATCAGACAGGTAGTACAGAGTTGCTGACTCTCAAAAATATCTTTTTAGAAATCCAAGAGCTGACCCTGAGGTCATTTCTCAAGGTCCAAAATGGATTAAAGCAACCGCAGGTTAGAATACCACCCCATCAGACAGGGATTCCCGAGCACTGGACAGATGGGGTAAAAAGGTATACATCTCAGCTACTCTTGCCATCAGGGCAGTAAATTGTTAGTTCCATATGCTTAAATATCACAACATACTTTGGAGCCCCATAAAAAAATGTCCTCCTTTCATGCATGGGCAGAATATAAAGATTTACAAGACTTGATGCATTTTGCGAGTCAAGTGACTAAACACACTTTGCACTGTGGTTTTGATGCCCTAGAAGCTTCTTGCAGGGCAGCAGTCACTGGAACTATCATTAGAAGACATGGCTTAAGGAACAACCCCTGCCAGACCATCCCAAATCAAAATTGTTGGATGCACCCTTGCACTAAGATAACTTATTTGGCACTAAAGCAGAAGGGGGTCTTAAAAAAAAAAGATGGAAGAAAAAGCAAAATCTATGCAGACAGATTTCTTACAGGTCCAGCCCCCTAGGTTCACCAGGCATTTTTACTCTGGTCGTTTCCTGCTTGGAGTAAACAGGCCCAGCCTAGGCCCTGTGGGATGTCTAAGCCACCCACCTATGGTAAGAACTCACAATGACTTGCCTGTTCCTGACCTAGCCTCTGTCCACCTTTACATACCCCTAGAAGGAAAACTCACCTTTCACTCAAGCACCTGGGCCACCATTACTAAGGACCAATGGGTTCTGAACATTGTGTCTCAGGGGTACAAATTCTCCAACTACACCATTCCAACGCCAAAAGGGTTCCCAGATCTAACACCAAATTAGTAGGCAGAGACTCAAAAGCAAATCCATTCCCAGCTCTCCTTGGGGGCAGTAGAGCACGTTCCTGCAGAGCAGATAGGCCAAAGCTTCTACTCCAGACTTTTTCTGGTGCCCAGAAAAGAGGGCACCTGGTGCTCCATCCTTGATCTATCCATTCTGAACACCTTCCTGGTGATCCCAAAATTCAAAATGCTCACTCTCCAGCAGCTGCTAGCCATGCTCTCCAAGGATGCTTTGATTGCCATCTTGGACCTAAAAGAGGCCTACCTCCACATTCTTATCAGGGAGTCATGCAGAAAATATCTCTGCTTCAAGGCAGGATCTCACTTTCAGTTCTCTGCGCTTCCCTTTGGCTTATCTACTGCTCCCAGCGTTTTCACAAAATGCCTGGTTCTGGCCATTGCCTTTTGCAGACAAAGCAATATTCAATTTACCCCAATTTAAATGACTGACTTTTTCAGGCAGACAGCCAGGAAAAGCTGCTCAAAGACCTGGCCTTTGTAAAGAACTTACTAACCTCCTTGGGGTACAGAATCAACAAAAATAAATCCAAACAGGTACCCACCCAAAGGCTAATATTCCTGGGAACAAGTCTGGTCACAGTATCCCAGATGGCATGCCTTACACCAGCGAAACATTTTTTCCTGTCAGCTTACTTCTCTCAACTGGCCACCAGGCCCCAGCTTTCTGCAAGTAAAATCCTGCAAGCCCTGGGGTTCATGCCATCTTGCATACTCCTCATTCCATATGCTAGACTGCATATGAGGAAACTTCAGTGGTACTTATAGAGCCTTTGGTGTCAACACTCGCAAAATCTGGAAACTCTAATTCATATTCCTTGCCTGAGGAAGGAATTTCTTTGGTGGGCAACAGCCTGCTCCCACAACAAGGGACTGCCCAGATTCTCAGCACAGATGCATCAGACTATGCTTGGGATGCACACCTAGATGTCAGGTGCATAGAGGACCAATGGAGCCCACAGCAAATCCCTTCGCATCAATCAAAATGAAATGATGGCTGTGCAGCAGGCCTTGATAGGTTTCAAACCCTTTCTTTCTCTCCAGGGGTACTCCTGAACAAAACAGACTACACCACTGTGATGTGGTACATCAACAAGCAGAGAGGAACTCACTCCTACCTGCTGTGCAGGCTGGCCATGACCCTTTGGCTCACAGCCTCTTCCATGCAACTACACCTGTTAGCACAATACCTAGCAGGCACTCTCATCTCCCTGGCAGACCAATTAAGCAGAAAGCTTTTGGACCCACACGAATGGCAATTCAACAGAAGTACCTTATTCCTAATAACTCAAAAATGGGAAACCCCGGAGGCCGACCACTTTCTCCCACACCAATCATCACTTCAGCAATTTCTGCACCAGGGAGCATCACTGCATGGCTTGGAAAGTGGATGCCCTGTCCTTCCCCTGGGTAAACCTCTCTGTCTCTGCCTTTCTCCCCTACTGGTCATCCCCAGGGTACTGCTCAAAATAAGGGAGGAAAAACCAAGTCCATTCTCATAGCTCCAGACTGGCCCAGACAACACTGGTACCCTTTGCTTTGCAGTCTGTCCCCTCTGCCTCCATGGAATCTTCCTATGATTCCAAACTTCCTAACCCAGAGGGAAGGGGAATTCATGCACCCACGATTGCACTCATTTTCACAGTATGGCTTATTCCCTAACCCCTGACTAATCTGCCAGCCTCCATAAACAGATTCTGGATGTTATCAGAGAGACCATATGCCCTAGCACCAGAAAGTGTTATGCAGATAAGTGGAAAAAGTTCTGCACCTGGATCCAGGCTAAGGGGGCCAATATGGCACAGCCCTCCATCCCTCTCATCATTCAAGTCTCTGCTGTTTCTGCTCATTTTTCCACTGAGCAGCCTATTTTCTCACACCCTCTGATAACAGTGCCTCAAAGGAGCTAGCAACTTGAGGTCCCCCAGAAGGGCACCAACAGCAGCTTGGGACCTTAACTTTGTCTTGGAAAAGCTCACCCTGCCTCCTTTCAAGCTTCTTCTGCAGAGCTAAATTTTTTCTCCTGGAAGACGGCCTTCCTCCTGGCCATCACTTCAGCCAGAAGAGTCTCTGAGCTGCAAGCACTCATGGCTGCGGAACCCTTCATCATCTTCCATGCAGACAGGATACTCCTCTGAACTAATCCATCCTTCATGCCCAAGGTGGTGTCCAGTGTGGCTCTCAACCAATCCATTATTTTGCCCACCTTCTTTCTTAACCCCCAAAACAGTCTGCACACTCTAGATGTGCACAGACTGCTCAGATACTATCTGGACAGGACTAAACTCTTCAGAAAGTCTGATCAATTGCTGGTTAGCTTTGCTTCAGGGGCAGAAGGCAAAGCCATCTCCAAGCATGCACACTGCATGCTACAAACTGCTTGGCAAGCCTCCCCCAAGGGGGTCAGAACACTCCACCAGAGCAGCCTCCACCTCTGCAGGTTTTCACCAAGTACATCCTGACGGCTGCCGCCTGGACATCTGTTCACACTTTTACCAAGCATTACCACCTGCCCCTGTTCTCCAAATCCAGGGCAGCGTTTGCCTCTGCAGTCTTGCAGGGCATCCTAGCCAGCCCTTTGCTTCCTTGACTGCCTCCACCCATTTCCTCAGCTTTGGGAATCTACTCAAAAGTGATGACTGCAACAGTGAAACACAAAGAACATAGTACAGTTGTGTACACTTATAAATGTGGATGTTTGGGTGTATTCACTGTTGCAGCTCTGGTTTCCCTCCCTCCATCCCCCTTTATTCTCTTTCTTTCCTTACAAGGGACATATTGGTATTTATTTTCCACTGGTGAGGTTTTTCCACCAGAACCTGGCCTTCTACTTTGAGGGCTCCTGACAGGTTAGGGCAAGAAAAACTGATGTAAGGGCGACGCCTGTCTTCCTTTATACCACTGACCCTGACGTCAGTCTTCATGTGACAGCAACCGATGCAGCAATACTAAGTATCTGGTATTCAGGCTGGCTGAGGGCTACTGTAGTGAAGACACCTGAACATCTACATTTATGGTAAGCGTACACAACTGTATTTTTCTGTGACCAGCTGGCAGCACAGAAATGTGCAACTCATAGGTAGTCAGTTTAATAAAAAAAAATGGAAGGCAATGTAAACAGATCCTTGAGTGTATGGTGTATTGATAAGTATGTTGTTGGAGTGCACTGGCTTGGTAAGGAATTTTTTTTTTTTTTTTTTAAGATTAAGTTTTAAAGGCCAAAGATAGTTGATTTTTTTCTTGTATGGAAAAGAACAAATTTGGTGATTGCTGTGGCAGCTGGGGAGGAGTTGTCATTGGAAGAGAGACCTCTGTTTGTTGGATACTCCAGGTTGACAATAAAGCATCACTTCTGATCTACAGTTGTGATTATGGAGTTAAGTAGGGAAGACTGAAGCTTAGGCTTTCATTTCTGACTACATTGAAGGTTTATTTAGAGGATCTCTTTGATTAATATTTTGTAAGAACTCTCTGAGAAGGGTGATCCAAATGCAAGCCCAACAGAAGGGTAAGGACATGGTTGTGTTAGATGACATAAGAGACCCAGGAGAAGTAGCACAAAGATAGCCTGGGAAGAAAAGACTGTAGGAATCTAGGGATAATACTAAAGCATGCACACACGGGACTATAGGATGCATAGACATAAGCAGCTTTAAAAAGATGTGCTTAAAAGTTCTTGCCACATTTTTCAAGCATTCAATGGTGTTCACCTCCCAAATCAAACACGACAACCTTTGTGTAAATTTGTCTACCCATCAGGATTAGCTTAAAGGTAAACAAATTAGTACCTTTTTTGACCTATAGTGGTAACTTATTCTATAGGCTGGGATCACTTTCAGTTGGGAACCTATCCCTCTATCCTTGTTTGTTTGTAGGTTTAGGTCCATAGTGCAGGTGTTTTGTAGAGCCATTGGTCTTGTGAAGAAATAAGTAAAATGGTATTGGGTCTTTCATGACTCCAAAAGCAAGACAGAAGACATTTTAGGGCAACTGGTTGGCTACTGAGTATAAACAGAGATCTGCTTATCTGTCAGTACAGTTGAAGAATTTAAAATCTTTGTTTTTTCTTGGTTACAAGTCCTTGAGTCTTTTCCAGTTGTGTTATATTTGATTTATACCTAACTAAGGGAACATTGTATGCAATGATGGGTCTCATAAAGAAAGAATATATTGGTAGGATACCTTATTTGGATCTTGAAGATGTTCCCTTGGAAATGGACTATGTGGGATTTCCTGACACTCTTGGAAATGTGATGATCAAGTGAGAGAGCTTTCCATATAAGTACCCAATGTCTCTTATGACTGTATGCATCTTAAGAGTACAATTTGTCATATATGAAGTTGAAGCAGCATTAGTGAATATAATGTTGCACTTTGTTTTTTGCTTTTGCATTGAGACCATTTTGGTTCGGGTATGTGCATCTTCCCTCCAAGGGTAAAATGAAGATTGGATATGTATGCTACCGACTGAACCAAATTGTTAGACTGGAAAAACTAACATGAGCATTTACACTGGGTTTTTGAGTATAAACATAATATTGTAGACCTTAGTATAGTAAGGGCTCATAAAACACTTCTAATCACAAAATAAGAAATAAACACAGCAGCGTAGGTAATAAATGGATTCTTTAGTTTCACCACAAGATCTGGTACCTCGGCCAGTCGCTTTCAAGAATACATACATCAGTATGAATTCCACATTTATGCCAGGTTCATTCATTAATTATTCAATTATTTTATCATCCTATTACCCTTACATTTCTTAAAATATCCCATTGCCTTAAACTCTTTTTAAAGTGACCCATACTTATTTCGTTAAATTATACAAAATCTAACTTCACTTTTAACTATCCTAATACAAACATTTAATACAAAATTATTTGCTTCTGATGCAGCTGTACATATTAATAAATACATCATATAATTTATTCAAATTTTTGTAAATATGAACAGTTTAAACATAATCTACCTCCAAGTTTAACCCTCTGGTTGTCAAGGTCCCATAGTTTAAAATCATTTTACTTTCAAGCACATTCATTTTCTGTTTAAGCTCTCCACTTTTCACTTGAAATGGTTTTGCCAAAACAATAAAGAAAGTGGAGTCCTCTCCCCCATGTGCTTTACAAAAATGATCTGCCACAGGACTCCTATAGTTTTTATTCCAAATATCTCCCAAGTGTTTTAAAATTCTGACTTAGCCTTTTGTTTGACCTATATGACATTTTGTTCTCTCACATCCCACATCCAATGGCATACACTTCACC
>NC_056750.1:358552792-358582792 GCF_019279795.1 Protopterus annectens | reverse complement strand
TCCTAAGTCTTGGGTCCTGCGTCAGTTGCTGTCGCCAGGTTATCAGGGGTATGAAAGATGCAGCCGACGCCATTTTATTCAGTCTTTCTTGCTGCGTGGTGCCTGAAGCAGAAGCAGTTGGCAAGTGCCGGTCGGCCGACTCCTGAGATTTTTGTGTTAGAGTTTCAGATCCGAAGTCCTCATTAAAAACTAAGTACCCCGTTGGGGAAACTTTTTTCTTGCTCCAGACCAATGTCAGAAAAATTTAATAATTGTATTTCTTGTGGGAAGCAAATACCTCATAAGGTCTTTCATTCTTACTGTATTCCTTGCCTAGGCCCTGAACACAACGTTGCTAGTTGTCGGTTTTGTGCTAGATTTAACCAACGCACTATTAAGCGTTGGTACGATTTTGCATTAAGCTATTTTGGGCGAAGATTTAATTATACAATTTCATCGAATAGCCATCCGACTACCGGAGTTCACAAAAAATGTAAAGAAAAAGACAGGCAACTGAGGTCCAAAACCGACGACGAAGCTTCTCCTAAGCAAGTCGCCGGTTCGCCGGTTCTCAGGTGCTTTTGCAGCCCCTGACGCCCACTATTTGAGTCACAGGCTGCTACCGACTCCCACATGGAGTCGGCCAGGC
Organism: Protopterus annectens; assembly: GCF_019279795.1. Classification (NCBI taxonomy): domain Eukaryota; kingdom Metazoa; phylum Chordata; order Ceratodontiformes; family Protopteridae; genus Protopterus; species Protopterus annectens. Next base: position 358,582,164 of record NC_056750.1, on the reverse strand, counting down.
CACAGGAAACTCAAGGTATTGGAGCCTCTGAGATTATTCCCTCAGATGGGTCCGGAGCCGCTGAGCAGGCATCAGCTTCTGAGGGTGTATTCAGACCTAAACAATTGTATATTAAACCGACTTCAAAGACTAAAACGCCTTTAAAGACAAAGAAGCATGTTCACCAGCCACAAGGACAGGCCTCCATGCCCAAAAAACAGATGCTCAAAATGGCCAAAGACTTAATTACCTTGATCAGGGGTTCCCATCCCCCTCCTGATAAGATGCCTAGGCAAGAGACCGACTATGAATCTTCAGATCAGGTTTCCATTTCTTCTGATTCCTCTTCTGATCAGGAATATTCTCTTCCCCCTATGAGGATTCTGATGCTGAAGAATCAATTCCTTCTACTTCTCCTCCTGAGGACTACTCTTTTGGGGAAACCTTGCATACCATGTGGGAGCACTTCCACTGGGAGAGCCAAGATTTTTCAGAATCCAAGAAAAGGATCAGATAGTTCCTTTTACTTCCTCAACACAGGCCTCTAGCTATTCCACCTGTGTTGGACATTGTAGATGATGTGGTTTCGGAGTCCAGTCTGACCACTGACTCTCTACCTCCAGCTCCTGCTAAGCCGGACAGATACAACAGTGTCCCTGACTCTCATAAATTCCTTTTCAAAAATCCTACTGCAGACCCAGAAACTATTTCTCAGGGTCCAAAAGGGGTCAAGGCTTCTACTGCAAAAAACCCTACCCCCTCTGATAGGGATTCTAGGGCTCTGGATAGATGGGGGAAAAAAAAGATTTACACATCTGCTACTTTGGCTATAAGGGCCTTAAATTGCCAGTTTTATATGCTCAAATATCAGCAATATATCATGACACTGCTTAAACAAAAAATGATGGAAAATTCTGAATGTGCAGAAAACAAAGAAATACAGGATTTATTGCATGCAGCTGAACAAGTTGGAAAGCATACTTTGCAATGTGGTTTTGATTCTCTGGAGGCTTCCTGCAGGGCTGCTGTTACAGGTTCTGTCATTAGGAGGCATGCTTGGTTAAAAGAACAAAATCTGCCTGACCATGTTAAAGCAAAATTATTAGATGCTCCTTTACAACATGATACCTTGTTTGGTGTTAAGGCAGAAGAGGTGTTAAAGAAAATGGAAGGCAAAGCTAAATCTATGCAAATGGTCAAGGATTTCTTACAGGTACAACCACCTAGATTTAGCAGGCACTGGCCTACAAAGAATCTGTCCTTTCCAGTCTCAGACAGACCTCAAAGGGGCAGATCCAGATGCCCTAGAGGCAGATCACAACCGCAAGGATCCTACAGGTCTAAGCAGTGGAGTGCCTCTACCTCCAAAGGTGGAGAGGACAAACCACAATCATACAGGAAACAGTCCCAATGACTTCCCCCTGCCTGCACCAAGCACTTATCTTCTGGCAGCACCCTTAGGGGGAAAACTAGCACTTTTCTTTTCTCAAAATTGGCACATTATAACCCAGGACAAATGGGTTCTAGACATAGTGGCGCAAGGCTACAAGTTTCATTTCCATACACTACCAAGGGCAAACGGTTGGCCAGACCTGCCAAAAAATCAATGGGCACAGAGGCTCAAAAACAAGTCGCAGCTCTCATGGACATGAGGACTATTCAACAAGTGCCTCAGTAAGAGCAGGGACAAGGATTTTACTCAAGACTGTTCTTGGTACCCAGAAAGGACAAAGCATGGAGACCAATACTGGACCACTCTATTCTAAACACTTTCCTGGATATACCAAAATTTAAGATGTTGACCTTGCAGCAGCTTCTGCCCATGCTGGGCAGCAAGGCTTGGCTCATGACTTTAGACCTAAAAGAGGCATACCTGCATGTCCCAATCAGACCAACATGCAGAAGATTCCTCAGATTCAAGGCTGGCTCAAAGCATTACCAATTCTCTGCACTGCCCTTTGGCTTATCTACTGCGCTCAGGGTTTTCACAAAGTGCCTGGCACCAGTAATTGCTTACTGCAGACAGAGGAATACAAATATATCCTTACTTGGACGACTGCCTCTTACAAGCAGAGAACAAGGAAATTCTACTACAGCATCTGACGTTTGTGATAAGACTTTTAACATGCCTAGGGTACACAGTCAACAAACATAAATCAAAACTAGTACCCTCTCAAGAGAGAATATTCCTGTGTGCAAGCTTAAATACAACTGCCCAGATGGCTTATCTCACTCCAGACAGACAAAGGCAACTGACTACCTATTTCAAGGAAATGGCAACAAAGGCCCAGTTATCTGCAAGAAAAATTCTGCAGGCTTTGGGCTTCATGGCATCCTGCATCTTATTAATTCCATATGCAAGACTGCATATGAGGAAAATTCAATGGTACCTAAAAAGTGTTTGGATGCAACATTGCCACAGTCTGGAAACAATGATTACTCTAATTCCCTGCCTGCAACAGGAGTTTTGATGATGGGCAAAGGCTTGTCACCAAAACAAGGGACAGCCATTCTCACTACTCCCAGCCAGGCAGAGCCTAATGACGGATGCATCAGATTATGCCTGGGGGGCACACATGGCAGGAAGAGGCATTCAGGGCACCTGGTCCACAAACCAAAAGCATCTACATATCAATCAAAAAGAGATGCTAGCTGTTCAAAATGCCCTGACAGTCTTCAAGGACCTACTTCATCCGGGACAACTGCTGATTAAGACAGACAACACCACAGTCATGTGGTACATAAACAAGCAGGGGGGGCACTCATTCTTATCCCCTATGCGGACTAGCCATGGCTTTATGGGGCACAGCATTGACTTACCAAGTTCATCTGCAGGCACAATTCCTCCCAGGAAAGGAAAACACTCTGGCAGACAAACTAAGTGGAAACCTCATGGATCCCCACAAGTGGCACCTGGATCCACAAGTCTTCAGCATGATAAAGAAATGGGGATACCCAGACATAGATCTATTTGCCTCCCCTCAAAACAATCAACTAAAAGGATTCTGCACAAGGACTTATCACAGACAAGCTTGTAAAGTGGATGCTGTATCTTTCAACTGTACAAACCTATCAGTATATGCCTTTCCTCCACTACCTCTCCTCCCCAAGGTACTCCTAAAGGTCAGGCAGGAGAAACCAAAAATGATTGCCCCAGACTGGCCACGCCAGTACTGATATCCGATCTTAAGGAACTTGTCCCAATGCCCAGCCTGGTCCTTACCTCAAATACCTCATCTACTGTCCCAGCAAAACAATCAGATTCTGCACAGCCAACTCAGGACCCTAAACCTGGCAGCATGGTGGATAATTTAGCCATACAAACCACACCTCTCAGTAAAGCTGTGATGGATGTCATTTTAGAAGCCCGAAGGCCTAGTACTAGAAAATCCTATGCTGGGAAATGGAAGAGATTTTGCTCTTGGAACCAAGCTGAAGGAACTAAAACAGCTGTCCCAAATATCCCTCAGATTTTGGAATACTTAACTGAGATGCCGGACAAAGGCCTATCTTTCTCATCAATTAAAATCCATGCCTCTGCCATTTCGGCTCATTACAATACAGTAAGGACTTTGATAGAGCAAACTCTACATCCCTTGAGGTATCAAGGAAGGGTACTTTCTCCTGTTATAATTGTAGTTGCTGTGTAGACATTTTACAACAGTGTGATTTATCAAGACCTATAAATACATTTGTTCACCCTGTTTCAAAAAGAGTATATACCTTTAACTGTTTTGCCACTTGTGTAACAAGCAATATTGTTTATTTGGCAACGTGTGACACCTGTCCCTCCTTTTATGTTGGAAAAACTACTAGAAAACTTAGAATTATAGAACTTAAATCCAACATAAGGAATGGGAGTGACACGAATGCTTTATCTAAGCATGTAAAAAGTTATGGTATATCTCATACTTTTAAATTTAGGGCTATAGATACTGTCAGTGTGTCAAAAAGGGGGGGGGACCTGTGTAATTTGCTAGACAATAGAGAATACGATTGGATTGTAAGACTAGCAGCAGATGTGGCACCAGGATATTGAATGCAAGTGTTTCACTAAAGCCTGTTTTGACTAAAATACAGCATACAAGATTAAAATAACATATATTAACAATTGTATATTTTGAATATTTTGAATGTTATGGTATTTTATTGAGTAAGCATATTTTTATGTAGCTTCATTATAATATGTTTGTTTTACTTGTGTCTTATTGTAAATTTGTATTAATTCAGATCATATGACCATAGCTGCGGGCCATGTGATGTCTTGGGCTTGTATTTAAACATGTGATTTTACTGCACCTTTTGTTAAACATTGAAAAAGGGTTTTGGCCTGAAAGCTTTGTTTGTGGATAAAGGTTTTTGCTCTCAACGTTTGTTTTTTTCTGGTTTTTATGGGTGAAAATCTGGCAGTATTGCCAAGTAAATGTCTAACATAAGACATACTTTTTTAAAAAATGATTTCATATGTGGCAATATTTTTCCACATGAGCAGCAGTATCGTATTTATCTGCAGATGCTGATGTTGAGACGTGTTAGAAGATATGTTTATATAGCTTGGGCATGCACTACAGTTAAAAACATGTGGTTTAAATTAGCTGAAGCCATCAAATAGTCTGTTAGATGTCCATTTCCAGATTCCTTAATTATTTCTTTTTGTCTGTTTTGAGTTGAAACCCATGGATTTTCATTTGAATATTTCAGCTTGGTCTGGGATTAAAGTTACCATAGCTCCTTTACTTATGATCTGAAACACTTAGAATCAACCACTTAGACTGGTACTATCATTTTCTAACTTCATTTAATAATGCTCAACAATGAACACATTCAAGTTTAGAGAATTCAAAATGCACTGATGGTTCTTCAACTTTATTATTGTTTTCAGAATTCCATTCATATGTGTCACCAAAGTATGCATTTATGAATTGATATTGTATGACAATTAGTCATGTGATTGATTATTTGCTGTATGTTTTTGTTATGATCATATTACTAAAGGTTGTTCACATGTCAACTTACTGTAAGGATAGATGCATTGACTCTGACAGTGAAAAGTCTAATGTGATATAAAATTCAGCATGTTCACTGACCACAGGTGAGTGGAGGCTGAAATTGATTTTCTGAGAGTAACTACCATAGTCATCCTGTCATTGATTATGAAGCTTCCTTAAGATATTACAAAGTTAAAACAGAGTTTAACAGACTAGTTTGTTTTCTTGGAAAATTTGGGGTCTGATAGTTTTGTTTACAAAGGTATTACACAACATGAGCCTTATCTTTTATGTTTGGTTAGTTTAGACCTAAAGAATTGAAACGTCTGCCTATGTCTCTAATCAGTGTGCTGAAGGGAAGTTGTGTTTTACTGTGAGAGAGCATCAAAAAGTGTGTTCTGCTGTCTGATGTAGGACCATACCATAGGAATTTTGGTAGTTGTTAATGCATTTAATAAATGAATTATCATGATATATTTCTGAAGGTTTTATTATATATAACAGCTTAGGAAAGATAATCATTTTTATTAATCTGTCATCAAAGGATATTATAGTTTTGTTCCACTTATTAGACGTGACATTGTGTTGAAAACATTTTTATAATTTGCAGTACTTATTTCACTTATTAGACGTGAGATTGTGTTGAAAACATTTTTATAATTTGCAGTACTTATTTCTTCAATAATATCCATTATAGTTATTCCTAAATATTCAAAGGTGAGTTGTTTATCTGATATTTGTAATTTCCTTTTTTGTTTAGACATATAACATTGGATTTGTGATTATTAAACTGTAGACTGGAGTATGACTGAAATTGCTTTATTATTAAAAGTGCTAGAGCTTCAATGACTATAGAATAAAAAAAATAAGAGCACGCAGACAACCCTATTTAATACCCTTAAAGAAATTAATGCAGATATGAAATGCCTTAATTTAATATAAACTTTATCTTTGAATGTTTTAATAACAGAAAGGAATTGAAAAGGAAAATCAAATAATTCTGAGTTTAGATAAATTTCAGTTTAAAGAATCAAAGGCTGTTTCACTGTCTAGACTTAATATGAAGGACGTCATGTTATTTGCAAAATCTATAAGTGTTAACAGTCTTTTAATATTGTTGAGTTTCTTTGATATACAAATCAAGTTTACTCTAAATTGATTTGCGGTAGCTTTTTAATCTATATGAAAAGACAGACATGAACAATTCTATAATCATTGTTTAGAAGTGGTGTGGGTCTGTATGAAGAACAGAGTTGAGGATTTTTATTTTCTTTTAGTATGGGTGTAATTAGTAAATATTTCCTTGAAGGGGGGTTATATCATGTGTATGAACTTCTTTAAGGGTTTTATGGAAAAGTGGGAATAGATGTGGAGAATAGTATATATATTTCTATTTATAGTTCATCTATACATTAGGATTAAATTATTTGATTTTGGTCCAGTGTCTGTCTAAAAGTAATCTTGCGTAAATGTTTTAGTTCAGAGGACATCTTGTTAAAGGACAAATTAAGGTTTAGATTTGGGACACTGTCTTTATTTTCGTATTTTTGATTGAGATGTGTGGTGACATCTGAAAAACATCGGGGATGTCCCCAGTGTGTATGATTTGTTATTAATATCTTTAAATTGTAACTTATTACTTTTCAATTAAATTTTGACTCTTAGTTTGTGCATATGTTTGGGACACAGCATTAGAAGCTACTTCTAATTTTTCCAAGACTGTGGTTGTTTCATATAATGTATCACTGCATCTCTTATTTAGATTTTCTGTTACTTTTGCTATTGATTTATATGTAATATGTTTAGCTTTTGTGTCTTGAAGTTGGGATTGTACCTTTGATAGCTCTAATTCCCATACTTATGTTTTCTGCTTATACCAAGCTATAATTTTATTAAAAATATAAGCTTTTAAAGATTCCAAGATCATAACTATATTAACTCCATCAGTATTTGTTTCTAAATGCGTATTCAGTTCAGATAGGAACCAGAGTTTGAAATATTTTACTTTTGTTGTATAAGCAGGGTATTCTGGTTGAATAAGGTAATTTTTTGAAGAATGTTTGGAATTGTAGATTAAGGGCATTATGACAGGGTATGGTGCTCAATATGGATATCTTGGAAATTGTCTTGGAATACTAACATTCTATTAGTTCTAGTGTGTAGGAATAATTAGTAAAGACTAATGATTTGAAGTTTCTTAGAGTGAATGCATCTTCTAAGATTTTCAATCCAATTTTTAAGCACTTTTTATTTGAAGTCATTCTTTGTTTTCTTTCATTAGTAGTATCTGAATCATCTAATAAACAACTGAAGTAACCTCCTATTACTAAATTTTAATAAAATTATAGTTTGGTCTAAGCAGAAAACATAAGTATGGAAATTAATTGGGTTGGGAGGGTGGCCTAATGGTTAAGGTGGTTGTCTTACAAATACAAGGTGCAGGGTTTGAATCTCACAAGGGATAATTGGCTAGGCTTAAAGTGGCTCACAAGGGCAGTTAGCTTAGTACTAATCTATGAACCTACGAACCTATAAAGTGTCTTTATATTAATTAAGAATGTCTATGTGCTATTTAGCTTAATTTTGTCCCATCCCAGAAAAACAATACACATTTAGTAGAGTCAATTATCTTTTATTACAAAAAGAGTTGAGGCCATCTTGGTCCTCATGTTTGTGAATGGTCTGTGGTGGGATAGAATTTTTTCACAAAAATAATCACTCCTCCTCTTTTGCTTTTAAAAAAGGACCGTGACAAAATCAAACCGTGGAGTTACATACATTGTTATCTGCATATTTAAAGTGTGTTTCTTGAAGGAATATCATTTGAGGTTTGTTTGCTTTTAATTGGATTAGATCTTTTCCTTAGATTATTTGAAGAATCGACATTCAAAGATATGTCCATTCTGTAAAATGTGTTAAGACAAAAGTATAATCAATGTAAGTCAAAGTACTGTGCAATAATTCCTACTGTAATTTTTTGCAGAGTTAAAATATTCCAGGCATGTTAAAAGGAAAAACAACAAACCAAAGAGAATAATTCTGTTAAATACATGGAATATACAAAATTCCTAACCTAGTAAATATAGAATCTACTAGACTATCCTTCAATATCTAACTAGTCTAGAGCTTTTCATAGAATTAATAGGATTAATAGAACTCTGCAGCAAAAGTCTAATAGTATGGGGATCTATGAGTTAAGGATTCATTTTTCCACTGAGGAGATGATGAGAGGAGAAGTATATGAGACATTTGAATCAATCTGGGTATGAGAAGGAGAGATGAGATGAAAAATATATGTTTGCTCTCATGTTAAATCAAGAAGACCAATTGATTGTAGTAGTACCAATCACTGTTAATGTTTTACACACACACACACACACATATATATATATATATATATATATATATATAGTTCCTTTTAATCTCAAAATACTGAGATCTCAAATTTCAGTATCTCAAAACTATAAAGTCGAATGGCCCACAATCCCAAAACACACAATCATGAAAAATACAATCACAAACATACACAAACCATACACCACACAACATGCACACCATTCAACCCACAACACACAAGCTGCACAATCCTACACTATATCTATGCAAAGGGGCAAGCCCCCCCCTGCACCACCCCCCATGTGGGGGGCTGCTCCCCCCTACTTATATATGCCAACTCCGAGATTGCACTAACATTAAAGAAATGCATTACTCACATGCAAACATTCCACAGTCCCTCCCTCACACACACACACACACACACACACACACACACACACACACACACACCAAACATATACAAACACATCCAACACTCACACTCATACTTTCACCTCCCTACCCTAACCCACACACATAACTTACAAAAACACTATCATACACTCACTTACCTTCACTTCTGTAAAACATCCCAGCCAAACACTTCCCGTCCCATTGCTGCATTGCATAAGTGCGGATTCGACATATTCAAATTCGCGCTTTCGGCATTTTTGATTTTCGACTTTATGGTCCCGAGATAGTGAAATTTGAGATTTCAGTATTTCATGATTGTAAAGGGGAATATATATATATATATATATATAAATGTCCACATATATATTTCCTTTATTTACTCTTCTGTCTCCAACTGTTTCACTGCCCATCCCTCTCACTCTTTTATTCTTTCATTCATTGCATTTCCCTTATCCTATTTTTTTCCACACACTATTTTCCTTTCAGTCTTATGCCTTTGTTGTACCCCTATGATCCTATACTTTGAATCATGTAAATTGCTCCTACCTAGTACCACATTAAAGTACTATGAATGAGAACACATACCCAACATACAACTCTTCCATTCTTTGGCTTCTTCTGCCTTGAAACAGTTATGGTTTAAAACAGCATTCTCTGTGATTGGAGAATGTAAATAATTGGGTTAAAGACAGTCCATCTCTGTCCTGTGCAGCATTTTTTACCCAAGGTGATGAGAGTGAAACAAACTCTCCACTGCCAAGCACAACTCTGCTCAGTATGTCACCAGTGCAACACAACAGGAAAGGCAAGCATGTGCATTCCAAACAATGGAGTGAAATTTCCTGGTCACCATAACATGAAGCATGAAAACAAGAATGAGATCAATACTGAAGTAAACAGACTATCAATCACCTTTATGCCAAAAAAAAAAAAAAAAAAAAAAAAGATTTGCAAACATAAAAAAATAAAACCTGTAAGAAGCACGTTTAGTGTTTTCTAAAATGATTTAACTCCTCACCTTTTGCTTCACAGAGTCTACAATGAAGATCACCATAAAATGCTTAAATATCTTCTGAAGCTTAAAGAGCAATACAAACCTTTTACTTAATGGGTATATTTATTGTTGCAGAAAAAGTTATGTAATCAGAGAATAAGTCAATTGTTTTTAAGCTTTTTAGTTGTAGCAGTTTTCCAGGAATTCAGCTCTCTCTTGAGAGATGTACTGTTCCATTCCATTTCTTCAGTATTAAGGATTTTAATTTTGCCACCTCCAGTGTGTTTCCTATTTTAGCTCCTTCAGAAAGAAATAATTTGAACTTTGCAGGACACACTAAAGTGACTTTAATATTCTTCTTTTTAATTTCTTTAATCAGTAGTAAGCAGGATTTCCATATACTCATTACATTATTGGAATAATCCTTGTCAAATGTGACAACATGTTCACATGTTTTAATTGGTGGGCTGGACCATGCCATTTTTGATATTTAATCTTTTTCTGAGCTGGACATAAACCTAACTATAATTGAATGTGGTGGTGAGCATTCCTTCTTTGAAGGTACTTTCAGGGATCTATGTAACCTTTCAATTCCAAACAATAATGTTTCATGTAGATTTCATGTTTTATGTAGCCAGATAGTAAAGAAGTTTATTATATTGTCTCTCTGATACCTTTCAGGTATACCATAAATTGTAATGTTTCATGTCTGTTTTCTAAGTCATCATCCTTGTCTCTGAGCCACGCATTTTGTTATAAAAGAAATTCAGTCTGAGACTCATTCAGTTATTTTTCCTTCATGGTAATTTAAAGCTTATTCCATACTGCTGATTTGTGTAATTTTTTTCTTTAAGAAGAATTTGTAAATTTTCCATTTTCTTTCTGGAGTTGTGTTTGAAACTTTCTATTTTGGTATCCAGTTTGTCCATTTTAAGTAATACATTCTGCATACTAGGTATGTTACTGGGTGTCTTTAACACAAGAATTCTGAGTACCATTTCTTGAGTGGCTCATGTTGAAGTCTATCTGCTTTTAACCAACCAATTACAACTTTTGAAGAACTTGAGACTATATATCTCTTCTCTGATTATTAGTGACTAAAATTAGCAAACAAGTATCAACAATTTTTTTCTGAGACAAGTTTTCAGTCACAGCTTTGACTAGCTGCTGTTCTGAGTTCGCCATTTGAGCACTCCTCATCTTTTTTCTTGTTAGTAATGTATAGTTCCAGAAGGCATCTGTATACTCTGCTTGCTGACATGGCTAATGGCTAAAAAAATACCCTAACCAGTTAATCATTTAACAGATAAATATATACAGTATTATTGAGTAATAAAATTCCTAGAATGGCAGTGGTGATCCAGGCAGCTTCGAGCAATAAAACAAAATGTTGCAGATGAATTCTAATTGACTTTAAAGCTGAGTGTTGTGATGTAATCTAGTGTTTCACAGCACTGGATTTACAGTTCCAAGGTGTGTTGCTATTTGAATACAGGACTTTTTACAGACTGGAAATGGTGGAGAGAATATTGCTCCATGTTTCATGACTTGCAGTATCAGTCAATATTGTAGCTGAACAGAATTTAGCTGTAAAGGTACAATCTAAAATCTTAAGTTCTTCATGGAGAAAAGATGGTTAGAACCAATGCATAATATGCATGCATAGCTACCTTTATCTGTAGGCATGATATAGCAGTCACAGTAACAGCTGACCTACAGTGGGGGGGAGGGGGGTTAAATATAACTTTGGAAGATCTGAGATAAGTTTGCTACAATAGATGAGATTTCTAAGAGGAAATCATTTTTCCTTTGAGTACCAGTAGGGAAGCTTAGAACCTAGCCATTTCTGATAAATCAAGAGACCTGATAGAGTTTTGCTGAAGAGTGCATCTTGTTGCTGCTTTTATCATTCAAAGCACATGCTTTTAATTTTTACTTGGCAACATAATCTGCTTTAAGGTATTCTTCTAAAAGATCATGAAGTTTGTTTTAGCCTAACTTTTTCATACATTTTTGTCAATGGTGGGAAGATTAGTGCACGTTTATACTATGCACATTGCAACTCTCAGAAATGGCTCCAGATGAAACTTAACATTAGCCTCCTGAGCTACATAAGATGTTTCTTGGAGAAAATGGTGGGTGTGCTTTTAAGAGTTAGATGATACTCCCCATAATAGGAATCTTTGGTGAGGGTTTGGGGAGGAAGAGGATTTTAGCTTTCCTGTTCATCTCTACGGAAAATACCCCTGAGACATTGGACTCTATCTACTTTTGAACTCTGTAAAAACCAAGTTTCTTCTTGGTAGAGTTGGCCAGTTGCATGCTGTGGTGTGAGGAAAAAGATCTTCACATCACTTTTGCTGCAAGTATAGTATGAAGTAACTCTTGGATTTCCATAGTGAATTGTCTGAAAATTTCTCAAAGATTCGGGAATGCTGTTTCATAACCATTTTTAAGAATACAGTTAAAGGTCTGTTATACCAAAAGAAGCGTATATGGTCACTATATATTTGCAGTGTTCTAATATTGCAGTTGGTTGTGCACTGTCTAACTTATCTGTTTTTGAATGTTTTGACTGCTTGTCTTTAGTTTTACGTTGCCTTTATCGCATGCTTTTTTTCAGTATTTACTGTTTTGTGCCTAGTTTGGGGTCAAAAATGATTGCTTTGGACTAACACAGTTATCAAATCTATGTAAATGAAGAACCCTCGGCATTTAACGTCCTATTTCACCTTTCTGAGGTAGTATATGGGGCCCAGCTCTTAGCCCCTGCTGCTTGCATTGCTCATGTGCTGTAAGAATTCCTCACCAAGCATGTATTTGAACTGCGCCGCTTCTTTTTATTAGCACTTCCTGTACAGTTGATAGGAAGCATGTCATATCACATCACCCATGTAATAGAGTGCCATATTGCAGATGGAAGTAAACCTTGTGCTTCATGCCACCCATATTGTCACTGCCATCTGTACTGTACTACACAGATTCATAACCCTCAGGGATGGGAAGTATCCTGGGTAAGTATACAATGACAGGTTGCAGAGAGTTAGGTAACATGTTCTTCCATGAAAAATGACATGCAAGGACAAAATTGAACTCTTACTTATATGGTTTAGATACCATAGTTCAAAAGACAAGCTAATATGTTCCATGTTGTCCACATGTACATATCGTATATGCATATCTGTTGTGAATCATGTGGTCATTGTCATAACAGGTAACAAATGTATATTTAATTCAAGTCAAGTCACCTGCAAAGGTATAGATGTATCTTGCATCTTTTGAGAGTTTTAGCCCAAGCCTTTTGACAGTCACTCAGATGTTTGTTTTGATTTTTCAGACTGCCTTCTTCACTTTGGATATATTATTTGTATATTGAGGTATACAGATAATTCTGCTTTAGTGAAGAAGAGAGATTCTAAATGGCAACCCGCATGTTAACCCTGAATTGCTAGTCACAGCTGCTTGCTATTTCGTGATCCATAATGATACTGTTCTGGTCTGCAGCAAACATTAATTATCTGAGCTTCCATTTCTCTCCTTGCCTGTGACGGGCATTCCTTAGCTCTTTTCTGCCCTTATGTCTTCAACAAACTAGCAAGGGTCTGCCTAATTAACCCTGTGACAGCCTGCAAAGACACAAGCTTGACAGAACTATGAAAAAAACTGCCTCGTTTTTCACAAGGGGTAAATCTCTCTACTGGGATAAATGAAATTTAATATATAAAATACAATAAGGGTGGAAATATATGTATGCGTATACATATATATTGTATTTTATATATTAAATTTCATTTATTTCTCACACTTATGAGTATTTAATATTTATATTTATATTCACATATATAAAGTTTTTACATTTTTATACATATATTATTATATTTATTCTTAGATAAAAGGGTCAGTCACTAACTAGTATTTTTATGGTACTAGTTGAACTGTGTTATTATTGTATTTTATATTCAATAATATATATTTTTTTATATTCAACAATATGTTTTTTAGTGTGTTAATAAGGTTTTCATACAACAACAATATCTTTGATTTATAATCACTACTAACTTGTTGCTTCCTTACAAAATTGTTGTATGCACTTTAAAAGGAATGTTCCCAGGATAATTTAAATCAATTAATTGATCATTGAATTATGGTTTTTGCCAGCCCACTATTGGTTTTAGTATACAAGAGATGTATTTGGTAAATTTAATTGTCTCTGAAGAAGTCTCCGAAGGGAGACGAAAGTGCTTAGTCCATTGTTGTTTGTGCTGTCGTGGTACTTTTTGGATTTAATAAATTTTCTTTTGGTACATTGGAACTGTTCCGGCTGATTACCATTTATTTTTGTGGGAGGACTACCTTCATTGCTCTCGGAGCAGGCGTTTGGGATTTTGTTTTGTATAATATTTGGTAAATGCTAAAGGGGCGCAGCTCCTAAATGCAAGTAGCTTTCTAGCAAGAAGCACAGGAGAGATTTCTGTGATGATAATTTGAATGTGTAAATGTTTGTGCTCAGAAGGAACACTGTTCATTTTTATCTACTGCATTCAGATTGCTCATACCAGCTGTGAGGTTGTTCATACATCAGAAAAGGGAATCCATGTAGTGCTTATCAAGTGTTATAATGGGGAAAAGATTTAGGGCCACTTTTAACAAGAAAGGATTATATTTTATTCATCAGCTGTATAATATGGTGTGGATCACCTAGCTAGATTCACAATGATTCAGGTTATGCTCCTGCATAAGGAAGTTATGATTACGCAGATCACCAGATGTTGATTGGAGATTGGTTAATATCCAAACCTGCTTCCCGTCTCCCAGTGTATTGGATTCCTTATTTTTCTCCCCTCTATCGCAAGTCAGACTTGGGAGATTTGTTAGCATGAACATCAATTAAATGTTATAGACTTTTTCAGAATGTACTCACTGCACAGTCTTAGAATTCAGTCTATATTTCAGGTAGTACAGTATTGGACAACAGTGGTGTGTCCACTGTGTGCTTTGATTCGAAAGACCTACGTTTTATTTCACTATAACATGAAATACTGCTTCTAAAGTGACCTTGTGTAATAAGGATAACAAGGGTCCCTCATGTAAGCAAAGTTGAAATGTCAGCATAGATCAGTGAAACTTGTAAGCAGTAGTTTTGGACTCATGCTTAGATAACCATTTTGAGTGGCCCCAGTAACCTTTGCTAGTAACATTGTAATTTATACTTGTGCAGATTAGTGATACACTTAAGGTACTATTTTTACTTTTTGTTTTATGGGAATGGTAGGGAACCCCAAAACATACCAGTAGTGCATTTTAGCTTTCCCATCAATATCCCAAACTTGCATCATGCTTCAGAATGAATTACATAACAAGAAGAATGCCATTTTCACTGACAATGGATTAACCCCCTCCTCCTGTGCAGCAAGAGTATAATGGCAGAAAAATGGAAATGTATGCCAAGAAAATTAAGCCATTGTGAATGATGTCTGCACAGGTGAGGAACTGTACATTTTCAACATGTACAACAAATAAGACCAAATCAAAGCAGGTTTGGAACCCAGTATCTAGATATTTTCTGCCTTGATGCATGACTTTCTGAGATGCTAACATTTCATAGAGGCTGTCCAGTACATCATCAGACAGTATTAGAATTTATATTATAACCCTGCAGAAGTGCATTGATGAAGTCTGTTTTGCATATTCTTGTCATAAAATTACACGATAAGTAAATTTTGCTGCAACCCTGTGAAGTTTTATGAGTTGGAAATGGAGGACTGGTCAGTGGTGTCACTTATGTTGCACTAGATGCATATTGCATTAGAGCTTCAGGTTATTCTTTTTGCTAACTTCCATTTTTACCAAAATACCTTGCTCTGAAGGTTTGTGATATCATTAGTAAAGGAAAAAATCTAAATATTTAGCCAGTCTAGATCTCTGAAACCTATTTCATAAGAATGTTTCATATCTTCAGAATTTTCAGGGTCACTTTGCACACTCTCTAAGATAGTTGTCTCGAAGTATTTTCTCGTCTTTACTTAGGGAATATTTATTTACAAGGCTGTATTCAGTGAGGGTGAATGCATGTTTTCTGAAGTGCACTGCAAATAAGCTGTAACAAAAAAACAATTCAGGTTTTGTGTTCTAATGACTCAAATAAAATGTAAATTTGCTTGGCTATAGGTGATTTTAGCTGCCTCTTAACTGTTCAGTATACCTTGCAACTCCTTTATATTCCCGCCACGTTTTGTGGTCTGAAGGCACACAGTGCAATGTAACTTAATACTGTTGGCTTGGCTACTTTGATTTTTTTTCTTTCTTTCTTTTTTTTTATTGGTCAAGATTTTGGCACAGTGCATTATTAGCACCAAAATACAGAATGAAGAAAGAAAAGACTTTGGAGCAGAAAACCGCGATTACTAGTTTTATTTCTTAAAAATGTTAAAGCACTTTCATCCATAGTGTAATGGACTTCATCAGATGAAAAACATAACCAGTGGTCATAGTTTAAATACCTACATAAGCCCATTCCCCTTGTTTTGCATTTTGAACTGTTGGAAATGTTTAGTACGCATGGTTGTGAGTTGCTGGAATTGCTTATTGGAGACCATGATAGGCAAATGCTTTATTGAAGGACATTAATATACTGGACAATAATATGTGTAATGACTTGCTTTTTGAGACAGAAATTGGATGGTATAATAGCCTATTGATGAAAACAGAGTATGATATAGTGGAGCTCAAAAAAAGTGAAAAAAACTTTATAAAGATAAAATGTATGAAAAAGGTATAGCTTATTCCCATCCCCCTGTTGTTGGGGGAAGCAGCATGTTATCCCCAGGTTCATTTCGAGCAAGAAATTGAAGGGGTAGATGTTAACATTCGCAAATGACTGCAGTGAGTGTAATGGAAATATTACTCGGGGCAATGACCCTTTAGAGTACCATTCATTAAGGAGATCCCACAGGTTGAGGGACTGGAGTGATGGGAGCTCAACAAATGGGTCAGAAGTGAACTATAGGCAGCAGAATCCTTCTCATGGCAAAGAGGAAGAGGGAACCCATGAAGGGTTCGTTATTAGTTGAATTGAATGACTATGGTGATTTTAAGATGTATAATTACAGCAGTGTGGAGACTGATGTTATGTGGGCTAATTAATTTGAACACGGCTTTACATTTGTGCCAACTAGGAGAAGCAGAGTAGAGGAAGTGCTTATGCATTTGAAATTATATGTGAAGAAACTAAACTATTTGATTTTGAGGAGACTACTCGGGCAAAGTAAGATGCATCAGGGATTATAAAAGGCCTAGTACTTGTAATCCTCCGTTCCAACCTATGCTTTTTGCTTTTTGAGAAATTCTGTGAAGTTGAGATAAGGAAATTATATATTTATTTTACATTTGTTGACCAGGTTAGTCCGACTGAGCATTTTGCTCATTTTCAGTGGAGACCCGGGGAGAACAGCTCCACAGTGAATTTATAAATTTTGCATACAACAGTTCAGAATTCATACTTGCAACTAGCCAACAGTTATACGATAACATTTAGAATGAATCATACAGAGAAAAACACAGGTCCAGTGACATCAAGGAATAATGTGTTCATAATTCCTGTTGTGATTATATACAGTATTAGTACAAAAGCAATAGCAAGGGGATAGGTGTTTATACAGGGGGACAGATGGGTAGAAGTTAATTATGATAGACAGGGGAGGGATAGGTGCCTATACAGTGGGACATAGGGGTAGAAGTTAATCATGATAGGGGAGGGATAGGTGCTTATACAGTGGGACAGAGGGGTAGAAGTTAATCATGATAGGGGAGGGATAGGGGCTTATACAGTGGGACAGAGGGGTAGAAGTTAATCATGATAGACAGGGGAGGGATAGGTGCTTATACAGTGGGACAGAGGGGTAGAAGTTAATCATGACAGGGGAGGGATAGGTGCTTATACAGTGGGACAGAGGGGTAGAAGTTAATTATGATAGGGGAGGGATAGGTGCTTATACAGTGGGGAAGAGGGATAGACGCTACTCATGATACGGGAGGGATAGGTGCTTATACAGTGGGACAGAGGGGTAGAAGTTAATCATGATAGACAGGGGAGGGATAGGTGCTTATACAGTGTGACAGAGGGGTAGAAGTTAATTATGATAGACAGGGGAGGGATAGGTGCTTATACAGTAGGACAGAGGGGTAGAAGCTAATCATGATAGACGGGAGGGATAGGTGCTTATACAGTGGGACAGAGGAGTAGAAGTTAATTATGATAGACAGGGGAGGGATAGGTGCTTATACAGTAGGACAGAGGGGTAGAAGCTAATTATGATAGACAGGGGAGGGATAGGTGCTTATACAGTGGGACAGAGGGGTAGAATTTAATTATGATAGACAGGGAGGAGAGGAAAAAGAGGGAGAAGGAGTTGGAGGGAAGCATATAGAGGGAGAAAACGATCAATATAGGAAAGAGTACTGATAGAGGGGGAGGTATCCGAGATGGGGGGTAGGGTAGGTGTTTATACAGGGGGACAGAGGGGTAGAAGTTAATTATGATAGACAGGGGAGGGATAGGTGCTTATACAGTGGGACAGAGGGGTAGAAGTTAATCATGATAGGGGAGGGATAGGTGCTTATACAGTGGGACAGAGGGGTAGAAGTTAATCATGATAGGGGAGGGATAGGTGTTATACAGTGGGACATAGGGGTAGAAGTTAATCATGATAGGGGAGGGATAGGTGCTTATACAGTGGGACAGAGGGGTAGAAGTTAATCATGATAGGTGAGGGATTGGTGCTTATACAGTGGGACAGAGGGGTAGAAGCTAATCATGATAGGGGAGGGATAGGTGCTTATACAGTGGAACAGAGGGGTAGAAGCTAATCATGATAGGGGAGGGATAGGTGCTTATACAGTGGGACAGAGGGGTAGAATTTAATCATGATAGGGGAGGGATAGGTGCTTATACAGTGGGACAAAGGGGTAGAAGCTAATCATGATAGGGGAGGGATAGGTGCTTATACAGTGGGACAGAGGGGTAGAAGCTAATCATGATAGTGGAGGGATAGGTGCTTATACAGGGGGACAGAGGGGTAGAAGTTAATCATGATAGACTGTGGGACAGAGGGGTAGAATTTAATCATGATAGGGGATGGATAGGTGCTTATACAGTGTGACAGAGGGGTAGAAGTTAATTATGATAGGGGAGGGATAGGTGCTTATACAGTAGGACAGAGGGGTAGAAGCTAATCATGATAGGGGATGGATAGGTGCTTATACAGTGTGACAGAGGGGTAGAAGTTAATTATGATAGGGGAGGGATAGGTGCTTATACAGTGGGACAGAGGGGTAGAAGTTAATTATGATAGGGGAGGGATAGGTGCTTATACAGTAGGACGGTAGTTTCCGGGAGGAGAACTACAGTGAAAGGACCACTTGTTTGTTAGGTATCTTCGAGTGCCTAGCTTGAAATGCTTGGTATGATCAAGGGACCTAATTTCTTGGGGGAGTTGGTTCCAAGTTCCGGCAGGGTTATAGTTATAGAGTAAACATCCTGTTTTGGTTTATAAATCTGAAGCACTTCTTGGTCGGAGCTACATAGTGTCCTAGTTGGAGAATATTTGGATATAAATGGGTAGAAGGCTAGGACAGAAACATAGTACACAGAGGGGATAATTTGTAGTTGATGTAGGAGCAAGTGAGGGAATTCAAGCCAGTCCAATTGTTTAAGGAATAAGCAATGGTGAGATTTATACATTTGGTTTGCAGTGAATCTGGCCACCTTATTATAGATAGTTTCAAGTTTTGTAATGAGTGTGGTGTTAAGGTTTGTGAATAACAGCTATAAAGAAGGGTGTAAGAAATACATGGAAGAGTGTTATTCTGGCTGTGTTGGTTAAGTGTCTCTTGTTTCGATAAAGGAGTCCAAGTTTCTGGTGAGTCTTTGATCGCATTAGTGACTTGGAGATCAAATTTAAGCTGGTCATCTATTATGACTCCCAGCAGTTTAGTACTGGGTTCAGCAGTAATGGTAGTGTTATTGCTTGTTAGGATAGAAAAAGTAGTTTTGAACTTGATAAGATTTTTGGAGAGGAAGAGTAGAAGATTAGTTTTCATAGGATTGAGAATTAGTTTGTCACAAAGCCATGTCTCTTTGGTATTGAACGATGCTTTGGTAGTAGAGTGGAGGTCACTTGGGTTGTCTGCAATAGTGATGACAGTAGAATCATCTGCATATTGTACAAGTGTAGAGTGAGGACAAGAGGTGTAAAGTAGGTTAGTGAAAATATTAAAGAGCAGTGCCCCAAGTATGGAACCTTGGGGGACTCCCATTGGGACCATGGGGGGGGGATAGTGCAGAATGCCATTTTGCAGTTTGTTGGTAGTTTGAGAGAGAGCTAGAAAACCAGGATATGGTAAGAGGGGAGAAATTTAAATGGGAGAGTTTGTCCAAGAGGAGGGGATGGGAGACTGTGTCAAAGGGTTTGGAGAGGTCGAGGAACAGACATGAGACTAGTTTGTTATTGTCACAGGCCAGTGATAGAGTATTGATGAAGGATATTAGAGCAGTTGTACTGTGCTTGGGACAGAAACCATGTTGTGTGTGTGTTAGAAGGTTCTCTTGTAGAAGGTATTGCATTATCTGCTTGTGAATGCATTTCTTTAGAATCTTAGAGAGGGGAGACAGTATGGCAATTGGCCTGAAGTTTGATATATCAGAAGAATTTTACCGCCTTTATGTATAGGTAATGTGAAGAATGTTTTCCATATTGCTGGGACATATGATTCTGAGATGGATCGGTTGATCAGGATGGAAACAGGATAAACTAGGGGTTCAGCTGCAATCTGTAGGAAATAGGAAGGTAGATTGTCAGCTGAGGAGGAGCAAGGTTTGAGTTTAGAGATTTAATATAGTTAGTTGAAACAGATTTCAGGGAAAAGGAGTTAGAAGAATGGGGGGAGGGTAGTTTTTTCCTAGTGGGAAGAGCATTTGTAATGGTAGTTATTGAGTCAATAAAGTGATTGTTAAATGTAGTGTCAGTTTCTTCTGCAGTTTTATTTGGGCAAGGCTTAGGAGGGGAAGGGTTTTGTATATGGTTGACAGTGTTCCAGAATTTTTTGGGGTAAGATTTTAGTTTAGTGGGAGGATTAGCGTAGAAGTTAGCCTTGTCTTTGTTGATAATTTTCTTTATTTGATTCCTAAGTTCTTTATAGGAGAGAAGGGGTCTTAGTTTTAGTCCATAATTTCCATATCCTAGCACGGTTTTTCATCAGGGTACAAGTAGATTTGGTCAGCCAAGGAGCGGAGTTAGTTTTCATTCTTATTGTGCAGAGAAGAGCAAGGGAGACAAGGATTTTAAGAAAGGTAGAGTTGAAAGAGTGGACAGCTTCATCTAAGGGAAGAGTGGTGAGATGGGACCAGTTTATTTTAGAGAGTTGGTCAATTAGAGTCGGAACTGAATGATGAGGTTTTATGGGAAGTGATAAACTTGAGCAGTCTGGTGGAATGGGGGAGTTTATCTGGTTACTGAGGTAGGGCAGTGGTCACTAAGGGCATTTGGTAGAGTGCTAGGGTTATGGTAGTTTTTGGGGTGAGACAACAAAATCCAGTCCAGAAGAGTCTGTAGAAGGTGTGTTTTGTTAATATGGGTAGGGGTTGTGATTAGCTGCTCAAATCAATGTGGTTGATACAGGAGGTAGTATTTGGAGTTTGAATTGAGAGCCAATCTGTTTACTTCCCCTAGTATGATGGTTTCATTATGGATGGTCAGAAAGAGTTGGGATAGGATGTTTTCAAGTGTGTTAAGATTGTCTCCAGGGGAGATATAAATTGCGACAACAGTAATGGTGGTAAGGTTAAGTTTTACATTAGCAAGTAGGAGTTCAGCAGTGGAGAAAGAGGGTAGGGGGAGGACTGGACTAGTTATAGAGAGGTGATCACTGCATAAAATTATTTAAAGGCCCCTAAGAATCTGACCATTGGGGATAATTTAAGTGTAGATGAAAGAGCCAGAATAAGCAACTTAGAGTTATGAAACCTGACAAGGGTGGGGATTTGGTGGTTATGGACACCAATGACTATGTTAACAAAATATTAAATTTTTTATCATCCAATAATTATGAGGAAGCCTCGAAAAACCCAATGAATATGGCATACCGTAAAACTGATTTGGTGTTGGAGGAGATGTTACTAAATCAGATAACCACTGAGAATTTTAATTTTGTATATGTCCATAACACCGAAAAGCTAACCATTTTTGGAATGCTAAACATTAATAAATATTTTGCGATCCCCCTGTGCACCCTACTGTGGATGCAAAAGCATCAAAAATGTTTACTTTAACCAAATATATTGATTTTTATACCAAGACTGTTTCTGAGGCCAACTCATGTTTGCTGAAGGATTCCTGGGATTTTTTTATCTAGGGTTTCTGAACTTTTCATGGTATTTTATTTGTTACTATAGACATTTAAGATTTGTATTCTGTTATCCCTCATGACACCGGTATAGAATGGTTTTATGAATAGCTTAGCATACTTCCTTATGTGTCAGGGTAGAATTGACATTCTAAGAATTTTTATGGGCTTGGTCTTAGAAAATAATTTTTTGATATTTTGAAAACTAGGTTTTATTTATTCATTTCCATTTGTTTATCTAATTTGTGTTTTTAACAATGTCATGGTCTTTTCTAGCTGTGGAATATGCTTGTGAAGTTGTATCCCTGATTTTGTTTATATAATTATTTTCTTGTTGCAGGAGATTCCATCACTCACTGACGAACCACAACCGTTGGATCCAAGAACGGAGTCATGAAGCATATGCCAAAAACTACTCTGTTGTCTTTCCTTTTGATGAGCCTCTAGCTGGTAGAAATATGAGGAAATGTGCACTTCATGAGGTAGGTGATGCAGTTATGTAAGATGACCAAACCAAAATACAAAGCTAATACTACCTATTGTCTGATAAAATGTAAGAAGTCTTTTTTTTTTAACTAGGTGGGTGCTTAGACTGTACAATGAATAAATAAGCTGTTTAGCTTTCTATCAGTGAACCAATTGAAATTACAGAAAATTGTTTGATGAAGTGTGCAGATCTACAAAGCTATGAGGCTGCATATTTAAATTATATGTATTGTGAAATGTGTTATCCTTCAAATCCCAGTAGTCCAAAAGAAAGCACTACAGTTGATTGGATGGCTTTTTTCATAGCACAAAATATTGTAGAAGTATAATCACTTTTATGACATCTTATTTCAAAAGTTTGTTGCAGTTGCTCTGCTTTTCTAGTCATGGGATTAAGAGAATAGGAAAAATTTAGTTTTATACCATTTCTCCAAGTTTGTGCAACCTTGGTAGTAGTTTCCATCAGTATTAGAGGGTATGGGGGTAGTGACCCCTCTCCCAATTGAGAAGAGCAAGCGTTTGTAAGGTCAGGTCATCATTGTGATGTGGTACTGCATTTACGTTTTTATTATATGATTTACATGTGATTATTCTTGTATTGATTAAGCTAGATGTGATTAGGTAGTAACTCCCACTGTTTTAATTTTTCTGTAGAAATATGTAAACATTTTTTGACATTCACTGTAAAGATGGCTTTTAGAAATGACCATTACAACATGACACAGTTATACATTGTATAGGGCAGAAATTTTCTGAATTACCACATTATGACCATAAGACAGACAATGATGGATTCTGTAATCTTAATGCATAGAGGTGTCGGGAAATGCTAGAGTGCAAATTTTTTCTTTGCACTGACCTAACTGAGTCGTAAGATTGAATTTTTTTTAAATGTTTGATCAACAAAGCAGGCTGCATGAAGCAGTGCCTGCAAAATAGTGTAAGCACACTAATGAGAAGATCTGAATCACCACCTTGAAAGCAGAGCCATGGTTTGACCTCCTCCAAAGGATTTACAATTGTAGACTTGCGTGCTGTTGTACATCACTGATTAGGGATAATGTTGGCATCGCATTTCCCAATGCCACAACATACTTTAGATTGAGCAAGTATATTCTGATGCTTCAGCTGTTACCACTGCAGTCTCATATTGCCTGCTGTAAGGTAAAAATGCATTAACTGCCAGTGACAAGTTATGTCAATCTGGTTATGTCAATCTAGTATGGTTTAAGAAGTCTAAGCCACGTTACTGGGGCCATTCAGCAGTATAAAACCATACAGATACATTAACAAAGAGAGTCTACAGAAAAGAACAATGAAGACTGAATCTGTTGTTACTGGAACTGCCTCTCTTGATCTTTATTTCTTTCTGGAATGACCCCGAGTCCTACTGCTAGGTTATATGGCTAAAATACTGCAATAGAATTTGGCACCATATGGACTTTGTGTTAGTTTTCTTTGTACTAGTAATACTTAAAAACAGAAACATTGTATTAATGGTATAGTAAAAGTTATTCCTTATGATCCTTTACAGTGTTGCCAATAAAAAAAAAATCAGTATGGACATACTTATGGCAGATCTCTGTTGAATACCTCGGGCACTCTCTTGTGACCATGTATCACTGCAGAATGTTTGCTACCCACAGGCCATTAATTAGTGACACAAATACATCTTTGTTTAGAGATTGTGGAAACTTCCTCTCTTCCTGGATTTTCCCTAGCCTAATTATAATCTAGCTCTGGCAATTAACTGTGAAACAAGCTTTTTTACTGTAAGCAAATGTTTCCTCTATGTAAATATTAGTAACCTCTTTTTCACATGAAGGATAGAATGTTGTATCTATTTTGGTTTAATACAATAATTGCCTTAACCTCTACTCTATAATTAAGTAATTATGTATCCAGTAGTAGTGAATTGCTTTTTAAACTTTAGACTGAGAACTGTAACAAACCCTCATCTTTGTAAATATGTATCTAGTGGTAGTGTTTTTGGTTGTTCTAATTATTTAGCTTAATGGAGCTTATCTCCCTGGGCCACTACTGAAAATGGACATGTATCCAGTTGGACTAGCCCAGTCAACAAATGTAAAATAAATAAAATGGTAAGTATGCTGCTCAGATGTCAGAAAAAAAGAAACTAAGAGTCTAAGAAAATAAACTACAAAATGATAAGAAAAAACACTGCGAAGAATCCTGCAGCTGTTGAGTAAAAAGCTGTTCAAGCCCCGGATATAGTGCAAGACATGGCTTCCAGTATTATAGATGAAAAAATAAGTCAATTTTGCTCAGGACTAATTAAAATAAACAAAATACTGAAGGAGTATATCAACTCAAATAACAAAAGACTGGAAAAATTGAAGATTTTTTATTCAGATGAGCTGATAAAACATCAAAAATCAGAGTCTGAAATGAAGAAAAGGCTGGCTGAGAAACTGCTCAAGGAGATATGGTATAAAAAGTTAGAATTGGAGGGCAGAGTATGTAGGGAAAATCTGAGATTTTCTGCTGTACCAGAAAAACTACAAGGAACAGTGTGTATTGATGTCATCAAAGCATAAATAAACAACTAGACTGATATTCCAAAGCAGTAACTGTTAATTGAAAGTGCACATGGTGTGTATGCTACTAATCTGGCCATGAAAAAGCAGACAAGACCTGTATTAGATGCAAACCTACCAGCAGAAGGAGCTGATCCTGACAAAACTGTGGGAAAAGGGCAAAGTATTAAAAGTTGGAGATGACAATTTGTGGAAAATGCTTATTCAGTGTATAGCAGGCACTAGAGAAACAAATTTATTCCAGCAACTTGAATGTCAAGAGGCAGGTCTGAGATTCAAGCTGCTGTATCCAGCTGTCTTCAGAATATTTCTTCCTGGAAGATCGGTCTTTTTTTTTTTTTTTTTTTTTTTTATGTAGAACAGGCCAAGGAGGAAATACAAAAGTTTGAAGTTTGTCCAACAAAAAATGAGCCATCAAGCAGAGGGGGGGGGGGGGGACTCAATTTTTCTAATGATAAAACACTTAGAGAGGCTTTGCCAGTGAAACCTTTTCCACTGCTCCAAACGAAAATACCTGAGAGACAGAAAAGCACATGAGTTGATTAAAGAATCATGAGTTCCTTGGAAATGAACCTGAATATGGAGTTGGGAGATGGGGATGAATAGGAGGAAGACCAGCAACACAGAAATTAGTGAATAAATGTGGCTGCAAAGCATTAATCACATTTGAGAAATATGGCTGTATAAGAAAAAGTGGAGAGCATGGACTTGGATGACTTTGTTAAACTTGTGGGGAACTGAACAGCATTTCTTCCTTTATCATTGTTTGGGATGACACTGAGGAGAAGCGAAGAGGAAGGGAAAAGGTAACTATAAGTAAAACAATTTCTTAACAGTATTCCTATGAAACTTTTCATGATATAAATTGAAAGTTTAATAGTAAAGCAGTTTTAGTTGCATGTCATAAAGGTAGCAAAGGAAACAGATCCCTTTGTTTCTTCTTTTTAGTATTAAAAAATGAAGCCATTACAATGCAAAAAAAAGAGAGGAAAAGCTAGACAAAAGCAGGTTTAAGTCAGTAAGCTGAAATCTTGCGTTGTTGAAGTGGAGGATGGGGTGCAAAAGTATACAGATCATAATATATGTAGGCTGGTAATGTTTTCTTAAGTTTTGCATAGGTGAAAGTGTGGATGAAAATAATTTGCTTAATCTAGTAAGTTTTAACTCCAAATGAGTAAATACGAGTGCATTTTCCCTTAGCAGTAAAATGTTACAAATTGTCTTTAGAAACCTGCAGCTGAGGACTACATTTCTTTCTCTTACGTTTCCATTGAGACAGGATGATTGACAGCCAGAACACTGGTTTCTTCAAGGCTAAAAGTTTTTTTTTTCCTGAAAACATGCAAGTTTCTCACTTGATGGAGGGGAATAAAGATAAAAAAAAACATACCGATTTGTGTAAGTAGACACACGGGCAATAACATGCATCTTAGCATGAATAACCTCAGTTTTAGATTGTCTGTGTTTGTAGCTGTCTGGTTGGACAGTTGTTCCTGTTAGGTGGGTTAAAATAGTTTTGTTTATTTCTATTAAGTTCAGGTTATGGGGGTGTTTGTGTTTGAGGGCTTTCATTAAAACAAAAAATCTTGTAAAATGTAATGGGTTCCAATGGTGATTATAATAAAAAAAATGTATAAAGGACAAACCTGCCAAACATTAGGGGTTGCATATATCACAAAATCTAGAAATAGACATTTAAAGTTTTCATATATAATGGGTGGGAATAATGACTTATCAGAATGGCAGCACATTCCTCCTTATCTTGGAATATGAATAGTCTTGTAGGTATAGACAAAAAGGAGAAATAATGGATTATACTAAAAATGCAGAGTGCAAAAAGCAGTGCTACAGAAAACACATTTGGAAAGAGCTGAGCATGTGAATTTGATGAGACATTCTCAGGATGGATATTCAGCAGAATATTTGGGGCAAAGGAAAATAGGACTAATTAAATGAATTGCCAAGGAGCTCTAATAGTGATAGAAGAGCAAAAAAGATAATGGCCGATTTGTGGTAGTAATAAGCTGGTGTGAATGGATGAGGATTATGCTGGCATATATTTATATTCCAGCTAAAATTGCTATTATGCAGCTTAAAAGAATTTGGGAGAAATTACTTTTCAGCAGGGAATATTACTTATAGGTGGGGATGGCTGAAGTTTGATTTGGAGAAATCAGCATGCATCTTGGCAGCCTAGAAGGAAATAAAATAAGATTTTAGATTTTGGAAGAAATTTATAAAAAATCATTTTTATGGAAGACGTGAATTCAGTAGTAGAAAGTCAGGTTAAATAATGGCAAAGTTATCAAATGTGATAGATATGGCGCTGTTTGATTTTGTGGAGGGGAGGCAAATTTAATAGAAAAATGACTATAAACAGTGAAGTACAATGTAAGAAAATGCCACTGTTGTAGGTGGGTCTTTATGCAGCAAAAGCATTTGACAAACTAAGCTGGGATTTTGAGTAGGACAATGGAAATATTTATATTTCCTGATACAATAATAAGATTAATTTGAAGGATATATGTGAGATCGAAGGCAAAAATTACAAGTGGTAGGGTTCCTCTCTAATAAGCTGTATGAGCAGAAGAACCAGGCAAGGGTGTTCTCTTCCCCCTTGGTTGTTTGCGTTATATTTAGAACCATTGGCAGAGGAAATAAGGAACTCGGAAATCCAAGGATATAACTGGCATTGTATCCAAGAAAACTTAGATTTATTTGGAGATATTATTTTGTACCTCTTAGAACTAGAAAAGGACATGTCGGTGTTGTGGAACATTCTGAGACGGTTCCATTTTTTTTCAGATGTAAAAGTAATGAAAATAAAACAATGTTTTTATAGCTTTAAACTGTGTACCCACACAAACTTATACAGCAATACCCATGTTTATGGGGGCATGATAAAATGACATGTGTAGCAGTTTGGGTTAAGAAGTATTCTGTTTTGGAAGCTAAGGATATGTGTGAAGAGACTAAAAGATAATGCAAAAACCTGGAAGCTAGAAGCGCTTTCATATGGTTGTGGATAGCAAGATACAAGCAGTAAAATGTTTTTAGTCCATTATTTTTATACACAGGTTCAGGTATATTTGTATTAACCAGTGAAGAAGTTCTGGATAGTAATTGACGTAGTTGAAGGACTTTATCTGGGATGGGTAAGATACCGAGTCAAGTGTGATAAGTTTATATTTCCAATAGAACAAAGAGGTTTAGGATTACCTGATCAAAGGTATATTTTAGAGTAATACAGTTAAGCCCCTTACACATAACACAGGCAGAAAGCTACAACTCAGTGGAAAGGGATAATGAATGAATTAGGGGGCATTTCAAGAAATAAAGTGGGATTTTGAACACAGATCCTTTAGCAGAATAACAGCAGTATATGTAATATTATGTTCTTAAAGTAGCAGAAAGTATGTAAGATCTAAGTCAACACAGGAACAGAGAAAAGGGATTCTGCTGAAAGAGATTACTGCAATTAGGGGTACAGAGAATATGCAAAAAGGAGCTGGAATTTACTGGAGGAAGCTGGCAAAAGGAAGCAAGGTTTTGGGAACAAGTAGAGAGGGAGAGGTAATGGAATGGGAAGAGACGAAGAAGACATTTGGACTGCAGGCTAGAGATTTCCTTCCCTATCTAAAACTTATATCAGAGTACAGATAGAGAGAGGGCTAGGGGAAGCTTATATTAAAGACCTGCACTGGTTTAGTGTTGAATGTAAAGCAGGAGTTGTTGTTAAAAAGGTATAATTAGTAGAGCATACAAAATATTGCACAGTAAGTATAAGAATTAGAGGAGGTCAAGAAAAACTCAAGTGTGAAATAATTCACAAACAAAGGGGGGGGCATATGTATGGCTCCCAAATAAGCAACAAAATCTACAGGATGTTTGCATGGGTACTTTATACCCTAAACACATGCAAAAATTTTCCTCTAATAGATGGCAAATGTTGGAGGTGTAATGGGGAAGAAAGACCTGGGAGCATATGTTCTTGAAGGTTAATGAGTTGGCAGACTTGGAAAAATTCCCTACAGAGTACTCTGTCAGGAATACTGAGAGATCAAATGAGTGATATATATATATATATTTATTTATTTATTTATTTATTTATTTATTTTTGTGAGCTGGGTTACCGGATCTGAATTGCCTAGATATAGGAAGGCCTTGAGATTAATTCTGGTGGCCACCAAAAACAAAAAAATGGAAATCAAGTATGGTTGGTTTATACTTATGAAGTAG
>NC_056750.1:358491917-358552292 GCF_019279795.1 Protopterus annectens | reverse complement strand
AATGCCCTGACAACATACCCTCCACCTTCCTCAAATGCGCTGCTGATAGTATTGCTCTCCCAGTCAGCATCTTAATAAATAGATCCTTAAGAGTCATATCTACCCAAACTCTGGCGCTCAGCCTACATTCTTTCTCTTCACAAAGGAGGCAAAAACACCACTATTTCCAATTTCCTCCCCATTGCCCTACTATCTCTAATCTCCAAAATTCTAGAAGAATGTGTCCACCACCAGCTAATGCCTTTCTTGACCCAGAACCAATTCCTTACACCCACCCAACACGGCTTCCACCCTGGCCGTAGCACCATAACTGCCCTACTCTCCTTCCTAGAAACAGTCAATCGAGCCCGAGATTCTGGACTCCTAGTATCCACAGTACTCCTAGATCAGTACTCCTAGATCTCTCTAAAGCATTTGACACCATTTCCCACAAACACCTTCTCTATTATCTCTCCAACCTTAATCTCTCCCCCCATTACATTATCCTGGTTCTCCAGTTACCTATCAGACAGATCTCAAGCTTTCAGATGGAAGAACTCTACCTCTTCCTTCTTACCAACACCCACCGGCGTTCCTCAGGGGTCCATCCTTGGACCCATGCTTTTCAACATCTTCATTAATAACCTTCACACTGTCATCCCTGACACAACAGTTATCCAATACACAGATGACTCAGCTTTAGTCTGTGCTGCCTCCAGCCTTCCTGAACTACTGACTAAAACACAAGTAGCATTTTCCACTACAGAGAACTGGATGCACCAAAACCATCTCTCCCTCAACTCTAATAAATCTAAAATACTACTTTTCCCTCCCACTAGGGCTTTTTCTTTTGACAAAAATGCTTTCAAAGTCCTAAGCCAAACCAACATTGCTATAGAAGTAGTCCCTTCTGCAAAACTTCTTGGCGTTAACATATTCGAACACCTTAAATTCGATATCCACATACCTAACTTTTGGTGGGTTTTCTTTATGTTTTGTTGTATGTTCTATAGGAATAACCGCTTTCTCTCCAACTCCTCTAGGCTTACCTTGGCAACTACCTACCTTCTACCTTTATTACTATATGGAACCTCTCTTCTAACTAATCTGTCTTCTTCCAACACCTCAAAACTTGAAATTTGCTAGAATAAGATCTCTAAATTTGCCACTAAATCCAAAACCTCAACTCACCACTGCCTTACCCCTACAATCTCTGAACTAGCTAGAACTCTCTAACCACCTAGACTATCTCCAACGAACCACCGCTCGCAAATTAATATTCTACCCAGATAAATGTCCAGCCTTAACAAACATCCTTCTCCCATACATCCCAAATAGATCTCTGAGATCTGAACACCAAAAGTTAATTTCTATCCACAAACCCAAACGACCTGCTGGACAGCTTCTCTCTTTCTCACTAGGCAAGAAATGGAACTCTCTCCCTCCTTCACTTAGGACTATACCAAACTCCGAAACCTTCAAAACCCAACGTTTCTCATACTTGTCATCCAAATGGAAATGTTCCTCCTTACACCCTACCTAAATTCAAGGGAATTCCCCAATGAGTTCTTCATACTCCTTGCTCCTCACCTCCCTCTAACTCCTATTTCTATTCTCCTACAACAGACTCAAGCTCTCAGTCACTGATTAAGCAATCTCTCACCTGATTCCAAGTATGTATATATTGTAAATAACAAATTACTTCTATTGACTGCACATTAAGTATATACCTTACTTAGAATAACTGCATGCAAACTGTCTCCCCCTACTAGTATAATAACACAAGAACCTTAGAACTTTTATTATAAAGACAGTTGATCATGCTTGCTCTGAATGCAAACACCTGTAAACTGTGTTCTCTAATATCTGTTAACCATGTTGTATTGTTGTATGCTGTACTTTTTATGCATTTGCATTTCCTTACTGTATGGATATTGTGTATGTATTATACCTTTATAATTATGTAACCCTTACTGTATTGCTTATGGAGCTTTTCTCCCCGGGCCTTCACTGAAAATGGGCACTTTCAGGCCCAGTGGACTTCCCTGGTAATCAAACTGAAAATAAAGTAAAATAAATAAAGACGGGGAAAACTATACAACAAGGTTAGTCTGATGCTGTCAGAATTGCAGAAAATTGTCACTCTGGAAAAGATTGAATCAATATAGGAAGAATTTAAAATCGAGTAAGTTCCAGTAGCATTTTCCAGTTTTCAAAGATGCTCGTGAAGCGATAAGGATATTTGCTTCACTGGTGATTAGGGATCCAGTTGGAGTGATGAAGCCCTGTGCTGAAAAGATGGACTGCTTCTACGGTGGGGAAAAGGCGAGGAACAGGATGGTAAGTGGCAAACTGAAGTGGTTTTTCAAGAAGCACTGAAAAGCAGTAGTAAAATTCTGCCTGGTGTCTTCCAGCAGAATATCCGTTATTACTGATGCTAATTCCCCTAGTGAGACCCATGGGGGAGGAGTAGCCTGTACAGTTTCATAGTAGGTAAGATGTACAGAAATAAGATGAATGGAAAGAAGACCGTATCTGTACATAGTGTATGTAAGAGGTGCCATATGCAATACATCTGAAAGACTAAAGGATCACAACACTATGTCAGAAATATTAATGTGATTCACAGAGAATGCTGACTTTGGGTGTACATACGTATACATAATTTGTATGGCATATGGGAATAATGTGAAGGGGGGAGGGATTTATTTCTCTATGCAAGTGAAAGAATCAAAGTAAATTACTTCAGGGGAGACACTGTGGGTCTTAAAAACAAGAACTAGCAATGCATTCTCCTTATTTAAAGTATATAGAACCCCCTCTGTATGACAAGGAAAGTAATAGTGTTACAAAATATTCTTCACAAGATCAAGAATTGGGGGGCTGTCATTGTTGATGAGAGACTGTTAATTAGGCATGCTTGTGTAACAGCCCATGTCTAAGGGCAGAAGTAAATTTGAATTTCTTGCTTTGAAATGGAAGGCAGCTAAAAGCTGTGATCTGAGAGTGACTGCCAATTAGAAATAACAGTGTGGGTTCACTGAAGACTACATAGGTTTTATTTTACTGAAGGCTTGTGAGATCCCTGGTGTGCAGATTTTTCTGCGTGCTTATTTTTTCCTGGTCGATTTGTTAAAGTACTGAACTGAATTTTCACCTCTTGCATATGCTAAATGCATTGACTGATTGGAGGATTCCAGTGCAATCTACTTCAATTGCCATTTTTTTAAAATATGCTTGTGAAGGTGAGGCAATCCATGTACACCCCTTTTCTACAACGCCTGAAACCACAGTGGTGCAAGTGCACAACTTTGGAGTGGTTGTCATGATTCTGAATCCTTAAAAAATTAGTTGTCAGGAGCAGAACATCCAGTAGCCACAAGCAAATGTTGAATGTAAAATTAGAATTAGTAAACCATGCAATGACAGTAAATTAAGAAAACAGCATCATATACAGGACATGTTTGCACAACTAATGCATAGTAAGCCAAAACGTAATCACTGTAACAAAAACGTGAGCTATACTAGCAAAACAAAGTCTAGTTTGAGGGATTAAAGTAGTTTCCATGGGTCTATTTCAAAAAATTGAACGGCCATGTTGTCGAAAACCATATGGTAAACAATTCAGCTTGTCGAACCGTTCTCACTGAGATCATGGTACATTAGGGATCAGGAAATTTGCCTTTTTCCCCACTGTAGAGCGATTTTTGGGGTTGGTATATTTAATAAGCAAGGGGGTGTGGGAGGTGCAGGGGGCTTGCCTCCCTGCAAAAGCATTGTTTCTACTGTGTACAGGAGGTGGTTGGATTTGAGTTTTTTGACTGAATTGTCGACTATATTGGTTTTGGCAGTTTGATCTTTTGAAATAAACCTGTTTCTACTGCTCAGTTTTGATCTCCTCTGCCCAGTGGTCTTTAGCAATTCATAAAAGTTTTTTTTTTTTTTTTGTGGGGAATGGAAGCTGTGTAGTTCTCTCTCTTCTGATATGGTTTGATATTGGAGATGGTGTGTAGACCAGGGATGCGGGAGTAATGATCTTGCAAAAATGCCTTAGTCATGTTATTTTAAGCAACTATTTCATTGATCATCTGGTTTAGCAGAACATTGTGGTTTATATGTAGGTCATCTGTAAACAAAACTTTAAATACACCATGTAGACTTGAAATAGATGTGTTGCCAAAAGTTGCTAAAAGGGAAGGTATTGAGGACCATAAATGGAAAATGGATTAAAAACTTAGTATTGAGTGGGAGGAGGCATGGATGACATTAAAACTGTTAAACACTAGAGCTACACAAACTGGTAAAAACAAAAAACGATCAGGCGGTTTTAAAGACTGCTACTCCGATTTGTTTTCTAAACAACAGTTACAAATACTTAAAGCGCTTTTCTTCTGGTTATACACAGACTTCCTCAGAAGATGCAATAACGTAAAAGAAACCCTTGTTTAAGTACTCAACAGCTGAAAAAAGTGCGGGAAATTTACTATCAATTAGTTCAACAACATATACTCAAACTTGAACCAAGATCTTAAAGTGAAAGTACTGTGATCCTACTTTAACCCATAATCAAATGAATACACACTAAATTAAAACTATTTTAAAATAAAACTAAAAACTATACAAAATTACAATCAAAAAATAAGGTTTAAAATAAGTACACTCTTGTGTACTACGTTTTAAATGAACGACTATCTTTGCAAGCTTTTGAGCTTTAATATGCTCATGATTGAGCATGATTCATTAAGACCTGTCAAGCTAAATGCATTTAATTTTAGCTGCCACAATAATTCCAGTTCCTCTAGTTTGAAAGAAGCTGGACCACCCCTATTATCATTCACAAACTGGTCTATAACCATGAATTTGAACTGATGCTGGGGATTCAAGTGAGCATGTTTTGCTAAAGCATTATCAGTTTTATTATGATTTATAGCATAAATATGTTCATACATTCTCTCACGGAATCTATGTTCTGTTTTGCCCACATAAAATGCTGGGCACACTACACATCTAGCTAAGTAAACAATGAACTTGGTTTTACAATTAAATTTAGATTTCACCTTGTATTTATGTCCGTCAATCTCAGATGAGTTAGTAGTGTCTATAAATTTACAGTAGTTACAATTTTCACACTTTAATGTACCTGTAAATCTAAGCACTTTTAATTGACATCTTTCAAGAAGTGCTTTTAGATTACTTCCTCTCTTGAATACTATAGATGGTTTAGTGCCAAGACTTTTAAAAAATCATGGTTAATTTTAAATAAGTCCCAGTTTTTATGTAGAGTTCTAACAATATAACTACTTTGAACATTGAAAGTTGTTATAAAGCTACATTTAAAATGTTCTTCTCTTCGAGGTGAATGTTCAATAAGTGGTGCATTTAATTCTAAGTCTAAAGAAGTTACACTATTATTAGACGGTGGTTTGACTGTTAACATAGGTTTAAGTAAAGATGTTTCTCTTTTATGTTTAACTTCTTCTATCAGAGATTCTAAAAGATCTTGTGGATAACCTCGATTCTTAAACATATTTTTCAAAACATCACATTCCTCAAAGAAGTCCATATTCTTGGTTCAAGTTTGAGTATATGTTGAACTAATTGATTGTAGTAAATTTCCTGCACTTTTTTCAGCTGTTGAGTACTTAAACAAGGGTTTCTTTTACGTTATTGTATCTTCTGAGAAAGTCTGTGTATAACCAGACGAAAAGCGCTTTAAGTATTTGTAACTGTTTATAAAATAAATCTGAGTAGCAGTCTTTAAAACCACCTGATCGTTTTTTGTTTTTACCAGTGGATGGCATAAAGTCATGACACTAATGAAGTAAGATGAGCAGAAGATGAAGCTTTTGGGCCAAGGGAGCAAATTTGCCAGAGGGAGGTAAGGAGTGTTGAGCAGGAGGATGATAATGGGGGGGGGGGTAAAATAAATCTCTGCGATACGGCTGAGTGAACACAGTTCAATGAGTAAAACCATAAGTAAAATCTAAAGTCGGGAGTTAAATGTCAGTTGGGGCAGTCATAACCTTGGGAATTTTTTTTTTCTTGTATCATTTGTCTTATTTCCTTCCAACCACCAAGTATTCCTCTGTGGATCTTGAACCCATTTGTTTCCTCTGTTAGTGAGGAGTCCTCACTGGTGGAGTTGTGATCCTTACAAATCTGGAGATTAGTGTCCTTACTGGCACCCCACCAGTCCTAATTAGCCTCTAACCCACCACTTTTGGATGACGATAGTGTGTCAGTTAGCTCAGGGTTATCTGTATCCTCACCCTGTATGTTCATAGTACAACCAACACCTGAGGAGGGCTACCTTCCATCACTGACTTGGAAGTGTGTTTAAGTGCCTAGCAAGCTTCCATTATCTTGGGTGGTATAAGATGGCCAGTCCTACTGTAACCTCCACTCATGATGGTTGAGCAGGGGTTGGACACTGAGCCATCCTTCTCACATAACTGTTCCATTGCCTATGAACAGTCATGCATACTCAACTTGTCTAACTTGTCAGGCACCTTGAGATAAGTTAACGGGTTTTGTGGAAGAAAGTCCTCTAGTTCATTAAGTGCTGAATCAGCAGATAATAGCACCCTTAGCAATCTGACACTGCATCTGTGAGAGAGGAAACTAGGTCGTTAGGAAATTAGTGAAATGGAAATGGGTGTATAAGCTCTAATTATTGGACAGAAATGCTACCAGATCAGTATTTTCTTGAGATACTGAACAAGCTTTTTATAAACACTTCATAAATGCTTAATTCTGAATTTTAATTTCTGAGTAAAGTTAGCTTCATGCAGTAGGCCAAAGGGAAGAGAGATGCTCTTGTTCAGACCTTTAAGTTGTTAATAGGGCAGTGAAGATTAGCAGCAACTTTGGAAGTTGAGCTTGGGTCATTTGTGAAAGTTATTTTGGAGAGCGTAGCAGCCAGAGTTGCTCAATATTGAAGGTGCAAAGCCTGAACATAGTTATATTTATTTAGGGCAGCATTCTGTTCTTTCCTTGACAGGCAGCCAGTTAGCACATGTGTAGAACAAAGTGACACACATTGTTTACTAAAATTTGTAGAGTATGGCAGCTCGTAAATACAAATAAGATAACTTGTTAATTTAATAGCAGCTGTGCCTTCCAGAGTTATCACAGATGCGCTGTTACAGAATGTAATTTTGGGAGTAAAGATGGCTGTCCAAACAATTGTATAAGATAGATTAATAGGTTCATAAATTAGTACTAGGCTAACTGCCATTCTGGGCCATTTGAAGCCTAGCCAGTTACCCCATGTGAGAATCAAACCATGCACCTTGTGTCTTTAAGGTAAAACACCTTAATCATCATGTCATCCTACCACCCTATACTATAAATATGAGATAAGATAAATGTCAATGTTGTACAGTCTCAACGGGAATACCAGGAAAAACTTAGCCACACCACTGATTAAGAACACTGCAGTGTCTGATAAATTGAATTATTATATTTGGCCTGGATTCTGCTCCCCTTGAAATATTTCCCAGCATTTGATTTACATCATCGTTAGCATTTTTATGTAGTACCCGGTGACTCGACTTAACTTTTTCTGTGCCACACTTTTCAGCCCAGCTGTTCCCCAATGTGTATGCAGTCTGTGACTTTTCTTTACCCAGCTTCATTCCCCATACACAGCACACTTAGGTTTGAAATAAAGCTGCTCTCTCTTACGCCAAGTTTCCAGTGTCCTTAGGTCTATCCGCATGCTTCCTCACTCACCTGTAGACCCTTTCACATAACTCTGAGGTCATGCTAACAGCATTTCAGTTTTAAATACTGTTTGTGAGATGAGTCTGACACATTGAGTAAGGATGTATATACGACTGATGCCTTTACAATTCTACTTGGCACTTTCTTACCCTGTAAAAGCCCTCCACCTGGCATTTAACCTTTTTCTTGTGTTGATTCACACTTTCTTTTACCCCCCCCCCCAAGACAGTCTACCATACACATCTATTATTTCACACCTCGTAAATAGTTTGCATTTTCAGACCTCTTCATAGTCTTTGCTGAAATCCAGATTATATTCAAAGGTTACCGCTTCCACCTTCTAAATGATTCAGTCATAGAAGTGATGCCTTTTTGACAGGATCTTTGTGTTTATTTCTAGTGGAATTCTCAGAGCTCATTCTGCTCCAGAAGCACTGGAAACCCTTGGCCTCAACATTGCCTTTGTTTTGTTGACTATTGAGCTCATGCTTTTTGCTTTATGCTGTGCTGTGTTGTACTTTAATACTATTGAGCTCATGCTTTTTGCTTTATACTGTGCTGTGTTGTACTTTAATACTATTGAGCTCATGCTTTTTGCTTTATACTGTGCTGTGTTGTACTTTAATACTATTGAGCTCATGCTTTTTGCTTTATACTGTGCTGTGTTGGACTTTAATACTGTTGAGCTCATGCTTTTTGCTTTATACTGTGCTGTGTTGTACTTTGTCTAATGCATTAAATTTGCATTGCACAGTGCTATGTTTAATGCAGTCTCCTGCAGTGGATGAAACCAGATTTTTCCTCTAAATCATGCAGTTTATTAGCTTGGGATATCATCATTGATCTGTGTCAAGGGTGGTTAATGGAAAAAATATAACTTTATTTTATACATATTTTTAATGGGAAGATGTTCAGTTCACTTCAGCTGCATGTAGCAGAATTTTGATTTGCTGTAGTTTAGACCATGGGGTCAAAAGTTGAGGGCTGTTGGAGGGAACCTTCCCCAAAGTGGATACCCTGGAGTTGATTGTTAAACCGGCTACATATTCTCTCATGGTGGTGAATCCATGGTAGGAGGTCTTCCCCAAAAACTTATCTTTAAAAGTTTGCTGATTGGACATTAGGCTGAATTATTAACTGCTCTCTTTCCATTCAGAAGGTTTACTTTTAAGTCATTTACCTAGATACTTTTAAATAAGGCAATTGAATTCATAGTTCAATTCTTTTGCATTGAAATGAGTCCATGCCTTTGTGGAATGTATTGTGCATTGTCTTTTTGCTGTTTGCCCCCTTTTAATGGCATTTTTAGCCCTTTTTTTCTGTAGTGGCACTTGCTTTTTATTTGATATTAATGTTGCCACTATATTTTTTTCTGGGTTTGTTTTATTGTAAGTGGTGGTTGTATTTTCTGCATAATAATTATAATCATAATCAATATTAATCAGTCATTTATCTAAACACATTCCATCTCTTAATTACACTCCTGTGACAACCTTTTTCTGTTACGTGCCTAATATTGTTAGGAATATTTTTTGTAGGAAAATGGACCCTGTATTCCTTCTGTAACATACTAAAAAAAAGTTTCCAAATGTGAGGGTGGCCTAATGGTTAAGGTGTTTGCCTTACAAACACAAGGTGAAGGGTTGGAGTCTCACAAGGGATAACTGACTAGGCTTAAATGGCTCGCAAGGGCATTTAGCCTAGTACTAACCTATGAACCTACTAACCTATGAACCTATGAAATCAGCTTTAACCTTAAAAGAAACACTTGCATCCTGCATTAATTTTTCATTTTAAATGAATTATGTTATAATATGTTATGAAAGATGTAGAAAATAGTCATCTGATGAGTTTTATAAAGCACTCTGTGAGCTCATATCATTTGCACAAGAATCTGCTCACAGCCTAAAGATGCCTTCTCCACCATCTCAGAACTTCTGCTCCCATGTGCAGAGCTAGCTCTAGTCACAGCTGTTGTTCCAGCAGTACAC
Source organism: Protopterus annectens (assembly GCF_019279795.1). Lineage (NCBI taxonomy): Eukaryota > Metazoa > Chordata > Ceratodontiformes > Protopteridae > Protopterus > Protopterus annectens. The sequence continues at coordinate 358,542,597 of NC_056750.1, read as the reverse complement.
TCTGTAAACCCTTTGATGTTATGTGATCCTATCTCGCCTACATTCTGAATGATGGGGTTCGGAGCCGATCCCTCGGCTCCGACTCGGCACGCTTATGCCAAAGAGCGAAGTCTCTTATTGGCTGAGCTTACTATATCCCAGGATGCATCACCACCAGTCCCCCAGATCTCGTTTGCCGCTTCCCTGCGAAGACGTGGTCTCGAGCTGGCTGGGCTAAGTAGTTTATTAAACTAACTTTTCTGTCAGTTTTTTGCTGTTTTTGCTCAAAAAAGCTGTTTTAACAGCTATCGCTTACTTTGTGTACGATTTGGACTTGAAATTGTTGTGTGTGATTGAGTTCAGTTTGTTTTCGGCCCCCCTCCATTCAGGGCCTTCCCGGACTGTTAATATTTGAATTACAGGGTCTCTAATAATTGTTCAGTTGGGTTAGAGTTACCTGTTCTTGTTACAGGAAGAGTTGGATTTATTTATTACTGTAAGCTTATATCAGTAGTTAAAATTTAGTGTACTTTCCTGTCAGAGTGACTAGATTTGTGTATCAACATGTCTCAACCCCATAGGCCTTCGGGCTTTAAAAATGTTCTAAATGTGCTTTTAAGATGTCTGTTACTGATGACCATCTACTGTGTGTGTATTGTTTAGGGGCAAAACACTTGCAGGAGTCATGCAGCGTATGTCACGCTTTTTCCTCCAGGGTCCTCCAGGAGAGGAAAAATAAATTGATTCTCAAAGGCTTGATTAAACCCTCTTTGAAGAAGCCTTGGCTTCCTCTCCGACTCCTGCCAAAAAGAAAAGGGCTTCGGCTCCGACCAGTCCGTCGGACCCGACTGCCAAGAGACCTAGGCAGGCCTCTCCTTCGGCTCCAAAGACTTGAGCCGAGGTCGAACGGTCTGCCTCGATGCCTCCAGTATCGACTCCTCGGCTTCGGAGCCGATGGCTGGGGCATCGAGGCGGGTCTCCTTCGCCGGCTCCACTGCTCGGAGCCGACAAGGGTCGCCGCTCAGACACTTCCTCCTCGGCGCCGAAGTCTACCTCGGCACCGATGGAATCTGGTGTGTGTTTCCTCGGCGCCGATTCTCATCGAGTCGCCTGAGCGGTCCCCTAGTCCCTTGGGGCCGAGGGAGAGGTCTTCTCGAACCCGTTCTGTTTCCTCTCGGTCTTGAGAATGTCGGATTCTGATATAGACAGGGTGCTCCAAAGACTTTTCCAGTCTCCAGTCTTCCAAAAATTTGTTTCGGTTCCGACCCAGTTGACCTCGGAGCCGATGACCATGACCCACCCCATTGCCATTCCTCCTCCGACTGCTTCGGCTCCGTCGGAGCAGGTGCTCTTGGAGCCGGTGGAGATCTCAGGGTCGGCTCCGACCCTTACTCCAACCCGGGCCCTCGGATCCGAGTTTGGTACGCGGACTTCTTAGGCTGGACCCGAGGGTGATGTTTCGGGACCTTTGCTTTCGGTTCCGAGTCTCCCTCTCGGTGCTTCGGCTGCGGGACTTCCGTCCGCCATCATGGCCCCGGAGACCGGATTCTCCCAGGATTCTGGGGGTCCGGCTTTCAGGGCCATGAGGAGTGCCTTGGCCAAATCCTCTTGCCATCTCTCCGGTTCTACCAGCACCTTCCCTGGGCGTGGATACTGGGTCTTGGGCAGTTCCCTGTCCGTAGCCAGCGGAGCCCGAGGCCTGAGGTTACCCCCAGTGGGGTTCCTCTTCCTGAGGGTTCTTCGAGTCATCTCCAGAGGATCCCCCAAGGGAGAGATCGTGCAAGAGGAAGCACGTGGACTCCCCCGAGTCTATTACATCGGACACGGATATGGATGATGCGGAGGGGTCCCCTAAGTCGTCCTCGGACGATGTCTCCTTTGCAGACATCTTAGAGATCCTCAAACAACGAGGCGGCTGGATGTCCAAACCGCGGCTCTGCGGACGAATCAGTGCTCCTCAAGGCCTTTGGGGCTCAGCCCTCCGCCTCCTGGGTGTCTCCGCCCTTCGACGAGCTTCTGGATTTAGTTTGTCAAGGGCGTGGGAACACCCGGATACCGTGGAACCAGTCCCTTCTCGCCCAAACAAATTCTTATCTGCCCCCCCCGAGAAGGAGTTCCTTACTAAAGGCGTGGCTGTAGATGCCATGGTGGTGGCATCTGCTACACAACAGGACGTGGCAGAGGGTTCAGCGTCCATCCATCCTCCTAATAAGGAGTCTAGGAGTATGGATAGGCGGAAGCGCACCCTGACTTCAGCGGCCTTTACCTTAAGGTCTCTGAATTATTTGGCACATTTTACCAGGCTTCAGAGGGATCTGGTCAAGGAATTGTCAGACTCCCTCTCGGGTAACCTACCTGAGCAGCTAGCCCAGTCCGTTAGCTCTCAGTTGGCTATCCTTACGTCAATTGCTAACTCGTCCATGAGGCTCATTTCTTATGCGGCGAAGGCGGGTAGAGCGGCAGGCACAGGCGTTGCTCTCACGAGACAAGCCTGGCTCCGCTTGTGTCAGTTTGCGGAGGCCTTCAAGTCTTCCTTCGCGGCGCTCCCTTTGATGGGTCCTCATTGTTTGGACCCAAGGTGAAAGACACCCTTACCGCTGTGAGCAAGAGGGAAAAACGTTATCTGCCGTAGGGGCCCGTTATTCCACTCCCTTCGGCCTTACCCCAAGGCCAAAGGAGGGGAAAATGTGGTTCAAAATCTCGCAAGTTTTTCTCCCAACAGCAGGAAGATTCCCGTCCAGAGGCAGAGGGCGGGAAATTTTTCAGGGAGACGCCGTCCCAGAGGCGGCAGAGGGCCCGCAACTCTGGAGACCGCGAGTCCTTTCGTGGCTCTTCAGCCTCCCACGACATGAGGTATTGCCCGGCTGTGCTGCTCCGGAGCCAGTCGGGTGTCGTTGCCAAGCACCTAGAAGCCTGGGAGTCAATCACTCAGGACAGATGGGTGCTTCGGATAATTGCCGGAGGTTACACCATCCCATTCAAGTCCTCACCCCTTCGTCCAAGAGAATCCCGGACCCACCACCCGGTCAAAGGGAAATAGCAGCCGCAGAAGCTTCAAAGCTGCTAGAAAAGGAGTCATCCAACCGGTCCCCACAGACCAAATCGGATCAGGAAATTACTCAAGGTTCTTTTAGTGCCAAAAGACAGGGGACCTGAGACCAATATTGGATCTCAGCAGACTAAACCTATCCGTCACGAAATCCAAATTCGAATGGTCACGTTGCAATCCATTCTCCCGTTGTTGGAGAAGGATGTTTGGATGTGCTCCATAGACCTCAAGGACGCCTATTATCACATACCGATACATCAGGCGTCCAGAAGGTACCTGCGCTTCAGCCTGGGAACCAGTCATTACCAATTTTGTGCTCTGCCCTTTGGTCTCACCACAGCCCCAGGGTGTTCACCAAGTGTTTGGCAGTAGTGACGGCTCACCTGAGGAGTCTTGGATTCCAAGTGTTTCCCTATCTCGACGACTGGCTCCTGACTGCCACCACCAGGCATCTACTTATGGACAACCTCAAAGCCACCATCTCCTGGGTGTTTCCCTAGGGATTACATTCAATTGGTCAAAGTCTGTCTTGCTGCCCTCTCAGCGCATAAAGTTTATAGGAGCAGAGATAGACTCAAGATTGATGCGTGTCTTTCTTCCTGCCGAAAGGATTCGAACTTTACAGGGCCAAGTTCTAGCTCTGATCTCAAGATCCAAAGCCCCAGCCAGGATGGTCCTACAGGTTCTAGGCTCAATGTCTGCCACGGTGCTGTTAGTTCCTCTAGCAAGGTTACACATGAGGATTCTTCAGTGGCTCTTATCAACTCAATGGTCCTTTCAAGATCTTCTCCTCAATCATCACATCATGATTACGGAAATATGCAAAAGGGACCTTCGCTGGTGGCTTCAGACATCCAATTTGGATCAGGGAAAACCCTTTGTTCTCCCCCCTCCAGTGGCTACCCTGATGACAGATGCCTCCCAGATAGGGTGGTTGGGCATTGTCTGGGCAGGCTAGTTCAGGGATCCTGGCTTCCGACAAGCTCTTCTCCACATCAACGTGTTGGAGATGAGGGCTGTACTTCTATCCCTACAGGCCTTACACAAGTTCCTTCCTCACGGCATCATCGCCATCCACACAGACAACATGTCGGTGGTTTGGTATCTGAACAAACAAGGAGGGACCAGATCGTATCCCCTTTGCAGAGAGGCCATGAGAGTGTGGGAATGGGCTTTAGCTACCAACCGCTTCTTGGTAGCGACCCACATCCCGGAAAGTCAAATGTATTGGCGGACAAATTAAGCAGGACAATTCTCTCTCCTCACGAATGGTCTCTAAACCGTGCAGTAGCAGCCCAGGTTTTCAAGAGATGGGGGCCGTGCTGCGACCTATTTGCGACTCCACAAAACACCAAGTGCCAAAGGTTCTTCTCCTTGATTCCACATCAGGAAGTACCAGCCATGGATGCTCTAGCACAACCTTGGCCAACAGGGTTGCTTTATGCTTTTCCCCAATTCCACTCCTTCCCAAAGTTATTCAAAAGCTTCTCAGCTAGGGTCTTCAATGATTCTGATTGCCCCATACTGGCCTCGTCAGATATGGTTTCCTTACCTGAAAAGCATGCAGTGGACGATCCGTGGACCTTAGACATGATCCCGGATTTGCTAATCCATCAGTCGGGACATTGGCATCAGTCCCTTCAATCTCTGAAATTGACAGCTTGGCTCCTCCACTTCCAACCTTAGTTAGAAGTCACACACTAGACCCGGAAGTTGTACACATTTTATCTTGACCCACAAACCTACCACTAACAAATTGTACCTCAGTAAGTGGAAGAGGTTTGCTATCTGGGCTCAACTCAAGGGCTTAGACCCTATCACTGCTCCTGTCCCAGAGGTTTTGAAATTCTTAACATCCCTATTTAATCAGGGATCTTCTGTCTCAACTATTAAAGTTCAACTAGCTGCTATCTCTAAATTCCATGAATCCACGGATCCTCCTTTGATGAGCAGCAGATTATGCAAAACATTCATTAAAGGTGCGAGCCTGTTAAGACCACCAGTTTTCATCCTGCACCTCCGTGGGATCTTGATTTGGTGCTGCGCGCATTAACATCTCCCCCCTTTGAACCGGCTGCTACATGCGAGTTAAAATATCTGTCATGGAAAACGGCATTTTTAGTGGCTATTACTTCTGCAAGAAGGGTCTCAGAGCTTCAAGCCCTGTCTATTAAACCACCGTATTTGATTTTCCACAAAGATAGAGTATCACTTAGGCCTAATCCATCCTTTGTCCCAAAGGTCTGCTCTAGTTTCTGTCTTCAACAATCTCTAGAACTACCAGTTTTCTTTCCAAAATTCTCTAATGAAGCAGAATACACTCTCCATAGATTGGATGTTCACAGGCAATTACGCTTCTATTTAGACAGGACTCAGCAACCGTAAGTCAGACCAGTTGTTTGTGTCCTTCTCAGATAATAAATTGGGCCAAACCATCACAAAGCTACAATCTCAAAATGGATCAGAGATTGCATAACTCAGGCCTATTCTTCTTGAATAAGCAACTTGCATCATCTATCAAAGCTCATTCTACCAGAGCTATGGCTACTTCTATAGCTTTTCATTCCAAGCTCGCTATTTGAAATTTGTGCTGCGGCTACTTGGTCCAACCGCTGCGTTCATTTCCCACTACAAATTGGATGTGGCATCGAAAGGGCGAGCTTCATTTGGTTCCACGGTACTCAGGAGTGTTTTCCAGTGAGCCACCCAGGATTCAGGTGCTAGGGGCCCTGTCCCATCATTCAGAATGTAGGCGAGATAGGATCACATAACATCTTTTAGTTATGTACTCACCATAACTTCAGATGTTTGGGATCCATCTCGCCTACATTCTGATACCCACCCTCCTTCCCCTGCCTTGCAGATCAGAAGAGATTGAACGGTTTTGAGCTCTACTGTTTTTATCTTGTTTCATCTGACGATGTTATATAAGCAGGGTATGCATGTGTGCATGTATGCGGACAAACTAGATCTGGGGGACTGGTGGTGATGCATCCTGGGATATAGTAAGCTCAGCCAATAAGAGACTTCGCTCTTTGGCATAAGCGTGCCGAGTCGGAGCCGAGGGATCGGCTCCGAACCCCATCATTCAGAATGTAGGCGAGATGGATCCCAAACATCTGAAGTTATGGTGAGTACATAACTAAAAGTTTTTTCCCCTGCTAAACACAATAAATTTTAAAATCTGCTTAAGTATGCTTTTTCATCTGTGTTTCTCTTCCTCTGTACTGAACATCACAGTCTAACAATCACCAGAACCAGCTGTTATCTGAATCTGTTTGAGATTTGTTTATTTGCTTTCTCCTTTTTAGGTTAATATGTTTTATTGATATATAGAGTGTTTTGGCATTAAGCACCCTGATTTTTCAGGTTCCCGTTTCCCCCATGTGATGAGAAATGCGTTTCGTTATACAGCCTGTACATTTTGTCATTAGCGCTACACAATTGATTGCTACAGTTAGCATTTTATAGTATGTTTTAAATTTTTTATATTATATATGCACATTACTTGAACAACATGTCTTAAATGGAGAAGGAAATGCCAGTAATATGCCTTATTAGCAAGACATGTGTTTCGTTGCATATCTTGTACATTTTGCTATCTGCGCTATGTAGTTGATTGCTACAGTTAGCTTTCTATAATATGTTTTAAACTTTTTATATTAAGTATGCATATTATTTGTAAAACATGTCTTAAATGGAGAAGGTATAGAGAAGGAAATGCCATTACTATGCCTTATCAGTTAGACATGACATGTGATTTTTAAAACCAATGAGATGTATTCAAGCATTACTTAAATGTCGTGTGAATGATGTATTTTGTAACGTCTGAGGAAACCGAAAGGTGAAAGCGCTCACGTCTCTTTGAATAAATACGTATTCCTAAGGATCGTTGACTGTGTGGATTACTTTACATCGTTGTGGTCACATTTATTGGTTCGCTTTCTGCTGTAACTCTGCATATGCTTTTGAGTGTTGAAACAGTTATTTATTCTTTTTGTGCAGAGTTTAAGCTCCGTTGGCTTTGTGTGCTTACTTGTGTGTTGTTGGTGATCTTCTTTTTTACTACACACACGCCGAGGAGCATGGCGGAAACTAACGTAAACAACGTGAATGATGTTGAACTTCCGTACACGCCACATTTGGATGTGGGACTGCAAAGAACCGAACGGTTTGAACGCTGTGTCAGAGGAGTGGATAATTTATTGTTCGGGTATGAACCAAGTCTGGAATTCGATACAAATGACATTGAGAGTTCTTTGGCTACTAACTTGACTGATGAACTGAACCACTTAGAACTGGATTTTTTAAGGTTGAAAAAACTGCAAATTGAACGCCAATACTTTGAAGCATGTATCTTCAAAAAGATTGTTCCACGTGGACTCAGAGTCTTAAAAATGCCCACGTCAGGTAATACATATCCTGAGTTGCTTTATAAATGGCAACAATTGAATTTGGACATTAGTTTTAAGTATATGAAGTTATTGAATGAATTTCATTCCAAAGAAGAGGATTGTTTAAGAACATCTGTAAACTGTGTATATAATGCTATGAAAACAAAATATGCCAGTGCAATGTTGGATGCTAGATTAGAAAAGTTGATTGATAATGTCTCTTTATTTGAAAAAAGACTTTTAGAACAGAAGAAAAGTAAGATCCTAAGGGACACCAAGGATTTTAAAACTAATCAAGTCTTCACATGGCCTAGGGTGTTAGGTAATGTGATTAATACTAACAGACCCTCAGTCACCAATAGCAATAGGGCTATGAATTCGACAGGAACAGGCAATAATGTTATCAATAGGGAATATAGCACGGTTGTTCAAACAGCCCTACATAAACATGACATTGTTTCCTCTATACCCATCAGCAACAGTACTGATGGGGTTGTTTCAGTAGGTGAGACGCATGTTAATAATGATAACGTTGTTACTACTGGGACACAGAGGGGAGTAGGACCAAACTTGCTTGCCCCTCGGGTGGACAATGTGAATGGGGGAGGTCCTGACTATTCTAGGACCCCGGATCACATTGCATCTGCATCTATCCCAGATACCTCTGTTAGAAGGAAAACCCCCTCCACCAATCTAGGTATAGGAGGGAACACTAGTGGTAATTTCAACCCTTTTCCCATAGCACAACAACGCATGGGCAGGTCACGGTCCCAGAGCAGGGGACGATACAAAAGGAAAGTATCGGACAGCGAGCAACGAGGCCCAACATTGAAAAAAATGTGGGAGAATGTAGGAAATCGTTGATTGTGAATATTTCTAAAAGGGAATTGTCTACATTTGAACAACAAGTACTAAATAGAGGGCTAAGCTTCATCCCTACATCAAACAGTGATTTGGTGGATTCTGTGTTAGATGTTCGTATGTTTGTTAGGAACATACAACTTAAGTTAGAGTTTGGGAAACAAACTCTGAATGAATATAACATAGGATTCAGGGGTACTAGTACATATACTCCCCAGTTACATCCTCTTTTGGATACTTTTTTGAAATTAGTTGAGAAAGGAATATATAATCATTATGAATTAAATAATGTAGAAATGTATAACAGAAGTAAACGGAATTTGAACTATAATCAAAGGTTAGCATTGGCAACATTGAAGTCTGATAATACGATTATGATTAGGCCTGCGGACAAGGGAGGGCCTATAGTGGTGATGGATTTTGAATGGTATAAAGAGAGCATGATGAACTTATTGAATGAGAACAGGTTTTATGAGGAGATACAGATGGATTTAGTAGTTGAGAAAGTTTCTCAAATCCATAAATTGTTGGATGACCTTTTAAGGTCTGATGACATTACCTGTGAGTTACACTCTTATTTGAAGGTTATAAACCCTCGGATTCCGATAATTCAAGGGCTCCCCAAGGTCCACAAATCTGTGTTGGCTCCACCCATGAGGCCAATTGTAGCTGGGCAAGGGTGGCTCACAGAACCCATGTCCAATTTTGTAGAATACTATACTAGACCTGTTGTTAATGCTACCACACACATTCTCAAGGATAGTAAGCAATTTTTGCTTCAATTATATGAATATACTCAGAGCTTGGATGATCATGCCCACTACTTATTAGTAACCTTAGATGTGGTCAATTTGTTTACTACCATACCGAATGACACGGGTGTAATAAATTTCCAAGAATTTTTGATGTGCAAGTCCACCCTTCCTGTTAGGATGGTTGAATTGATTTCGCTATTTATGGAAACAATACTATCCAACAATGTATTCATGTTTGGTGATTCTGTGTTTTCCCAAAGGGATGGCGTAGCAATGGGAACCCCCTGTGCCAATAGCTATGCTAATATAATCATGGCACAGTGGGAGGATACCTTTTTGTTTAAGTCTACCTTTTTCAATAATAGCGTGGGTTTTTACAAGCGCTTTGTAGATGATCTTTTTATGATCTGGCATGGTAGCATTGAGGGACTGGACTGTTTTATTTCTGAAATAAATGCCTCAACGAGTTATTTGAAGTTTACTCATGCTTCTTCTTATGAAAGCATCTCATTCCTAGATGTTAACATAGAGAGACTCCCTTCTGGTCTCCTTAACACCTCAATACATCGTAAGCTATGCTACAGGAACACTTTTTTGCATAGGTACAGCATGCACCCACGTTATGTGTTCAGCAATGTCATGAAAGGGCAGTTGATGCGTGCTTCTAGACTTAATCCGAGTGCTGTTGGTTTTGGTGAAGAAATTGAGAGATTAAGACATATGTTTTTGGAGAGAGGTTATGAACCATCCAAATTCAACCAAACAGTAGATGAGATATGTTTGTTGCGTGAGACCTCAGCAAGACCATATTTTGCGGAACAGATTGTTGACACAAGGGCTACAACGTCTGGTAAACCTGACTATGTGAGAGCAGTTACAGCCTTTAGTAGTGATGCTTTTTACTTGAAAGGGTTAATGAATAAACATTGGGATGTTTTAGGCCTTGATAAGGATATTAGTGATGTAGTGGGACCATCCCCTCTTATTACATATAGAAATAAACCCAATTTGAGGAATTTACTATGCTATAAAAACATTTCGCCTCATGTAAGGCGTGAACATGGTTTTAACACGGTTGCATGTGGCAGATGCAACCAGTGCTGTTGGATTGATAACAGGGTTATCTTTGTAAATCCACACAATGGCTTTGAGTATAGCTTTGATACTGGCACGGATTGCATGAGCAGGAATGTTGTATATTTAGCTAGATGCACTGCATGCGATTCTTTTTACATCGGCAAGACTAATAGGGCACTACGTGAGAGAATTAGAGAGCACCAGTATCATATAAGGATAGGGAACGATGTCAATTCTTTAGCCAAGCATGTTAAGATCAAGGGTCCATCACATAGTTTTTTATACAGTGTCATTCAACAGATTTTTCCTAGCTCAAGAGGTGGTGATTTAATCAACCACACATTAGAATGTGAGTTAAGGTGGATAGTTAGATGCAAGGCAGATGTCACCCCAGGTTTAAATGAAAAAGTTAACCTTAAACCTATACTAAAGAAAAGACGTTGTTTTAAACCCAAGAACTAGAGGTTTTCCTATTAGTAGCTTCTATCTAAATATAGGGCACTTATTCAGTTCCCTTATGTCTGTTTTAAACCCATGAACCAGAGGTCTTCCTACCATCAGTTCCTATCCGAATATAGGGCACCTATCCAGTTCCCTAGTCTGTAAGATCCGTTATTTCCTTAAATGAAATGGGTCTAGTTCTAGGTAAATAGAAGGGTTTAGTGTTGATCCAGCATCTTGTGTGTTTTTATGATCCATATCTATGAGGGGCTGTAGATAACACATGCATATTGCTATTCATTATTTTTAGATAGAGGGTAGTCTTAGAGTGTTTTGGTATTAAGCATCCTGATTTTTCATGTTCCTGTTTCCCCCATGTGATGAGAAATGCGTTTCGTTTTACAGCCTGTACATCTTGTTATTTGCGCTACACAATTGATTGCCACAGTTAGCATTTTATAGTATGTTTTAAACTTTTTAGACTATATATGCACAGTATTTGGAATACATGTCTTAAATGGAGAAGGATATGCTAGTAATACGCCTGATTAGCAAGACATGTGTTTCGTTGCATATTTTGTACATTTTGCTATTTGCGCCAAGCAGTTGATTGCTACAGTTAGCTTTCTACAATATGTTTTAAACTTTTTATATTATGTATATTATCTGTAAAACATGTCTTAAATAGGAGAAGGTATAGAGAAGGAAATGCCATTACTATGCCTTATCAGTTAGACATGACATGTGATTTTTAAAACCAATGAGATGTATTCAAGCATTACTTAAATGTCGTGTGAATGATGTATTTTGTAACGTCTGAGGAAACCGAAAGGTGAAAGCGCTCACGTCTCTTTGAATAAATACGTATTCCTAAGGATCGTTGACTGTGTGGATTACTTTACATCGTTGGGGTCACATTCATTGGTTCGCTTTCTGCTGTAACTCTGCATATGCTTTTGAGTGTTGAAACAGTTATTTATTCTTTTTGTGCAGAGTTTAAGCTCCGTTGGCTTTGTGTGCTTACTTGTGTGTTGTTTGGGATATATATATAGATGACAATTATTGAAAGTTGGCACCCCCCATAGGGTTCATAGGTTCATACTAGGCTATCTGCCCTAAGGCATTTATAAGCCTAGCCCAAAGGTTTGTGGCTTACGCCACCCCTTATATGAAAAAATACTGTAGCCATTAGTTTGTTGTGCCTCTGTCCAGCAGTGACACAGAGATGATTCCCGGGGAAAACCTATGATCTCCCATCCACAGGTCAAGATTTCTCTTGAACAGAGCCAGCGAGGTGCTCTGCCTCACATGGACCGGGATTTTATTCCACAGCATAGGGAGTCTCTGAGTGATAAATCTATCCCTCCAGCACGTCCTATTTATATCCGTGCTAAGGTTTAAGTCGCTTGCTCTAGTGGTTTTGTTGGATTTGGATTTTTTGAGGTGGAGCATGTCCATTAATTCCGGGTTGGACATGGCCTTGTATGTCAGGCACATGTCACCTCTGAGCAGATGGTATACGACTGAATAGAGCTGGATTTTCTTCAATCTGGCAGCATATGACAGATTTTGGAGTCCCTTTATCCTTTTGGTGAGGAACTTTTGGGGTCTCTCCAATTGCTGCAGATGTCGGGTGAGATACATCCCGAATGGGGCATTGTACTCTTGGGTTTTAAGGATTTTGCAACTTGCAAGAAAGAAATGTATCTGGAAAGGTGCCCCTAGTTGAAGGAAGCCCCAGGTATCTGCCTAGTTTGCATGTGTGTGTAATGCCTGGCCCCGATGCCATTTTATGTTGTGGTAAAGTTGCTTGGGTTTCATTTTATCCATTCATCACAATTTAATATGGCATCTTGCTTGCGGCATTTTGTAATGGCTGAAGGCCAGAGTGAGCTGTTGTGACATCTCCATTATTGATATCTTTGAGGTCAAGATAAGAGATGTCTAAAACAAACACCATTCCTTATCAAGCTTTACTATCCACGTCTTTGACTGATAGATCAGCTGATTGAGTCATTATCTGTGTGTGTTGTACTTTGCTGCGTCATCATATCACATGAGCTACATCAGTATCCATGAGACCACATTGTACATGTATTACCACCAGCGTAAATTATTTATAAGCTTTGGAGTAAAATGTTATCTTGGGTTTTTAATCTCATAGATGTCATATGAGGTCTGATTACTAAAGTACTGGTCACATAATTGGCCAACCATATTTGAGATGATCCATCAACATCAGTATATGCAGAATTTGTTATGTAGCTTTATAGAGACCATGCAGTTTTAGCACAAACTGAAAAAAAAAAAGATTCTGCATTAAGGTAGTCTGACATATGATTGTACCATTTGCCATTTGGCATAACTGCAAGAGCGTTGTATCTCTGATATTCTGCCTCCAAAACCACATGGGACTTGGTTATCAGCTAATTCTAGTAGCCTTACATTATGTTCTTGAGCTAGCTGAGTGTATATACAGTTAGGATTTTGAAAAATGGTTTGGTCCTTGCCTGTCTTGGAGGCAAAACGTAAAAAGTTTTAGAGGTTGGAAACTATTTTAATTGAAATGCCAGTTGAAGAATGGTTCAAATTCCCAGTTAGCTGGTATTGGGGTATGATTTTTAAAATAGCATAATTTTGCTGTATTGTATTCAGCCAAACAGGGTTGTGAAATTTGCTTTTAAAATATCTCTTTCTAGATAAAAATAGTTAACTTATTAGATATCAGTGAATCTTTGGACAAGGAGTTTTTTCTCCTAATATAAAGTCGCAGTGAGTTTCACCACAATGTCCTATGTTGTGCGAGTTGATGGACTGCTATTCCATTTTTTTCTTTTCTCCATGATGATGCGACTGTGGAGTTGGTGTACATTTTTTGGGGGGGTGGGGTGTTGTCCCACATTGTTGGTGCAGCTCCCTGTAAAGCAGATAGTGCGTTTTAGTGTTTTTGAATTACTGTCTTGGGTTTTCATCTTTTGGAAACTCGTGTGAAATGCTATGTTTTGATGAGTTGTAAGTAAACAAGATAATATAGCTGGTGCAGTGCGCCACCAGTAAGAAAAAGAAAATACTCGAAATTTGGGGTCTGAGTGCATCCTTCAGGAACAGAATCACCATGTTCGGCATACGCATTTGTAGGGAAATCTATTTTCCATTGAAATCTCCTTGGTAGCTTGAATGAAATGGGGAAAACTCTCTTCTTTTCTAAACTAGGAAGTGTGCAGAGAAGGTTGCATTCACGCAATTAAAAATGGGCCATTCGCTAAGATCGGAAAACTTTGCTTCCTTTAAGTGTATGAAGTACTACTTGTCATCAACTGGAAATCTAGCCTGAGATAAATGCCTAATGCTTTCAGACCGTTGAGGGAACATCTAATGTCTTTTCATCAATTTTGGAGGGGCGTCCAGTTCTTTGCAATGTCACTGTTGTCCCATATTTTCTCTACTTTTTGATGACTGTCTCCACTGTGTTCCATGGTATATCCAATGCTGTGGAAATTTTTTTTTTGTACCCTTCTCCGGACTGATACCTTTCAACAATGAGATCCTTTTGATGCTTTGTAAGCCATCTGTGAACCATAGCAGGCAACTGAGTAAATGTCAGGAAAATTTTACTAGGACAGTTGAACTTTATTTGTTGTTAATCACAGTCTCTCTAATTGATGGCCGGTGTGTACCGAAGAAGACTGAATGTTGCAATTAAATCAAAATGTGCTTTAACAAAGTATTAGTTTAAGGGTGTGCACACTTATGCAACCAGTTTATTCTATGTTTATTTTTAATATTTTTTCCCCTAACAGATATATTTTTCAATTGAATTGTGCAGGATATAGAGCACATTAAAGTGAGAAGTTTTGAAATGATTTATTGTGGTCTCTTTATATATATATATATATATATATATATATATATATATATATATATATATATATATAATCAAAAACCTGGCATTTTAGCAGGGGTGTGTACACTTTTTATATCCACTGTAGCTGCCCGTGTGTGCATTTGATATTTTCTTGTAAAGAAAGTGAAAAAATTATGATCACAGTAATGCATTCCAACATGTTGCTTTTAGGCATTATGTTGCCCCTTCAAAAGCTATAGAGACCTGTGTACACTTAAGTTTGTGAGGAAGATTCTAGAAATCCAAAAACACCACTCCAGAAACCAACTCACCAAAGAAAGAAAAAAAAAACACTGAACAGGAAATTCCCTGGAAGGCTTGATGCCGAAGTACTAGGAACACAGTAAAAGTGGATGGTGACTATTTCTCCAGTTGTGTTTTTTTTTCCTTTGAAGATTCTAGAAATAATGACCACACTGTTTTCAGCCCCTGTGTAAGCATTAATATTCAGTGCATACCTCTGTGGTTTGATTATAAGGAAAATTAAAGAAATAACCACACAATCAGCAGCCCCCCCCCCTACACAGTGTAGTTGCTTTCTGTGCACACCTCTGAGCTGGCTGGTTTTATAACTGTTTGGGTGTAGGGCAAAGACCAGCAGTAAACCATGTCAAAATCCACTATGAAGTCTGGAGTTTGTAGCCACCAGGTCCTTGTAAGCACTGAGGGTCTAGATATTCTGTGATTCATTTTATGCCTTATTATGAAAGATAATTACTTGTTAACTCTTCTAGGTAAAAGTATAAAAATATGCATATGCCCAGCAGTATTGTATGTTCATAGATAAGTAACGCCAATAATGATATCTTTTACTTTGCATGCTTGTATCTGCACAAATGACCCCTGACAAAGCCAGTCTGTGGTAATGTACAGACACATACATGCTGCAAACTCACTTTTAGGCATATTGGATGAATCCTGTTCCATCTGTGGCATGCATCTGTGGTGTCAAAGGAAACCAGAACAAATAGATGAACCCATAAATAGATGAGGGAGGGCATACAGGCTTCACAGTGCCAACCCCCCCAAGTGCTGTGAAACAGCAAAACTACTATGTGTGCAAGTGAGCACTTGCTTTCACACACATCCAGCTCCTGCCAAACCAATAAAAGTAGCCACCTATCATGTACAAGGCCAATGTTTGTGATGGAAAATAAAACAAATTATGGGTAATGCTGTATTATTTAATACACTGCAGCCCCCCCCCCCCGCTGTGTGCACACAATCATAATTGCCAGGCTGTTGTAAAGTGAAAGAATGTATGGTCAATGTGTTACTCATAAGTACACTATCAATGGGTTACTCATAAGCATGCTATCAGTCGGTTACTTGTAAGTACACTGTCAGTGTTACCTGTAAGTACACTGTCAATGTGTTACTCATAAGTGCACTGTCAGTGTGTTACTCGTAAGTACACTGTCAGTGTGTTACTCGTAAGTACACTGTCAGTGTGTTACTCTTAAGTACACCCATCCTGACACACACAAGCATAAGCATCATGTCAGGTTTTGTATCAGCATGCATTTTCAGAACAGTAAGAAGTATGAAACCCTAATGTCTGGCATTATTGACTAACTATAATCCTTGGTGATTTACCAGAAAATCTAAAATATGAGGTAAAGTCAGGGATGAATGTGAAGTATACTCCTAATTACTTTTTGGCTTTGTCCCTTTATTCCTGAGTTATGGCTTGGAGTGCTGTAAATTCCTATTAAAAAAAAACTTTTTTTTTGTGTTACATGGACCTGAAAGACTGCAGCTGTAGATAGAGGATGCTCTAATCCATTTTATTATTTAACAAAGAAAAAAGTAGCAGTAAAAGCAAGAAAAAAACTTTTCTTGCAAGATGTGGACTTGAAAGATTACAGCTGACAAATAAAAATGGAAATAGATACCAATAGATACCAGAATTAGTCTGCCACTGCAAGAGGTTATAGAAAGGCACCTGTGCTTTCAATTTCAGAGGCCAACTGCTGCTTTTGCTTTCCATGGGGCCTCCCAGGAGCATTTCAGATGAGGAACCCACACAGCCAGAGGATTTGTGGGTATCTAATGCCAGCCATGCTAGTGTGTATTCTGCTTGTTTGAGGAATTCCTGCATCAAAACAAGGCTTTGTAGAGCTCCAAGGAATACATTATCTGGCTTTGACTTGGATGTAGTAGTGATCTATAAAATTATGGAATTAAATATTGGGCACATTTGGTTTAGCCATGGTATCACGGCATCAGCATAGGGGTCAAAGTTCCCTTTTACTAGTCTATGTTAAGTTCCACTATGAATGGATGAAACTGAATGCAATTATCAGAATTCTCAAACTACATTCGCCAAAAAAGGGCTGAAAAAACACTTTGTTGTTTTGCAGAGGGGAACACCCTATACATCCTCCTGATTTTATTTATTTCTTTTACACTTTTTGATTGGGGAAGATGACAGGGCACAAAAGCCCATTTTCAGCAGTGGGCCAGGAATGGCAAGCCCCCCCCCCCTGAACTTGGATATACCAAATCCAGTCTCGCACCAACTCAAAGAAGGGGGAAATCCCCACCTCACCCCTTTAAATGGCATTACTGTCTGTAGAAATTGCTGACAGAATTCAAATAGGGTAACTCTGATTGTTAGTGGGTTGAACCATGGGCAACTGCAGCTCACGAGTTCAGTCTTCATCCAACGTTAGGGTAACATGTGGATGACTTTTGTGAGTGAGTTTTGTTGTTTTTGTGAGATCAGTATTGTTCCTATTCTGATAATTGTTCAAGGATTACAGGTTTAAATATCTCAGAATCTCCTATTTTTATCTCTTGTAAGTTGACGAGGGCTCACTTGTATAAAGCAGTCTGCAGTTAGGAAAGAGTCAGGCTCATTCAGTGAAAGACAAAAATGAGTGCATCTTCTTGAGGGTGTGAAGTTACTAAATCGCGTCTCTATTACTGTATTTAGATGAGCATTTCTTTGTGTATGGGAGTCATATAAAGAGGGTGCAAACTGCACTATGGAAGAAAGAACATTTATGAAAAGCAGATTCATATCAATATGACATTTTCTATAATGGCCATTTAGGGATAAAAAAGATGCAATATGAAACAGTTATAGTGATTCTGATGCATTAATATGGCACAAAATATTAAAATATGATGAAAAACATTACTGGAGTATTGTGGCAGAACTAACTTTTAAAATTCTGCCTCCCCCGCTGCTTTTTCTTTCTTTCCCCATTTTTCATCCACCTTATGTCCTTTTGAATGCTACTAAGGTTATCCTGTCTGACATCCGTTTGTTTAGTCCATGCTTTAGGTCCATAACCCTCTATGTGAAGAGCAACAGAATGCTCTTGTGCTTTAACATGCACATGAGAGAGAAGGTTTGAATGTTGTATCTTTCGGCTTTTCCCGGTTAGGGGTCGCCACAGCGGAACTCTGGTCCGCTAATGATTGGCAGCAGATTTTTACGTATTGAGTTGCCAGCCCTGACCTACAACCTTCAATGAAGGTACGCCCATTCACGCATGTCTCCAAACAGAAGACGCTTTAGCTGAGAATCGAATGGGACAACATCTTGCTGTGAGGCAACAACACTACTGCAGCACCACCACTGCAGTAGAGAGAGGGTTTGAATAATAGTGATAATTCAGCATGAAATAATATAGCAATAACCCACACCTGGGTGTGGGTAATGCTGGCTTTACCCACGGTTGGTGTGGTTTGGTCACAAGGGCGAAGCCCGAGTGGCCAAACAAAGCAAACTGTGGGTAAATCCAGCATTACCCACACCCAGAAGTGGGTTATTGCTATTATACAATGACATTATTTAAGAAAAAAATAATTACTTTTCTTAAATAATGGCATTGTATAATGTCTCCTTGCTGCCCTTCCACAGCTGTCTGGTATTCTGCAGCAGTTCTGATGTACTGCGCATGCCTATGCAGTACATCAGAGCTGTGGGCAAAAGCAACGGAGAAAGCAAGATCTCCATTGCTTTTTAAAAACTGTTTCGCTATGTTAAATGAGTTTAACATAGCGAGACAGCTTTAAAAAAAGCAACAGAGAATATCCGTTGCTTTTTTAAAGCTGTATTGCTATGTTAAACCCATTTAACATAGCGAGACGGTTTTGAAAAAAGCAACGGAGAAAGCAAGATCTCTGTTGCTGTTTAAAAACTGTCTCGCTATGTTAAATGAGTTTAACATAGCGAGACAGCTTTAAAAAAAGCAACAGAGCATCTCCGTTTAACATAGCGAGACAGTGTGAAGCAACGGAGATCGACCGGACCTTTTTCCATTACTATAACTCTGATTTACAACATTTTTTAATATTTAATGGGGGTCGTTGTATAATTGTATATAGTTTAACATTTATGATCAGTGCACCACCTTGGTAAACAAATATAAGTAAATACCAGCTGTGTTTAACAGCAAATATGATTTTTTTTCTCTGGTTTTCTGTGGTTGAGTAGTTTTTTAGAAAATCTGTGGCTGACATAGCTCTTTGAGATTGAGTTCTTCGTCTACACAGTAAATAACCTAGTTTATCTTCTTAAGGACAGAGTCACTTTGTCTCCTACTGCAGTAATAAAATACTGTCTTCAGTTTTGAAATGTGTTTTATCAGGATCTGAATGGAATAAATTAATAAGTGGTTTAATTTGGGCCTCACCATAAATGATGCAAGCGAAGTATAGAATCGTTTCTAAAGAAATCCACAGTATGGTAAATTAATATGAAGTAGAAATCTGCCTTGGAAAGAAATGATAGCACTTTAAAATGAAGTGAAGAAAGCTGTAGAGGGAAGCATGCATATGAATGTGACAGATTAAGGGAGTAATTAAGTAAAAACAGTATCCAGAGATGAAAAGCATCTCTGAAACTATATGTGGGAGTAGGCTAAATGTCATAGAATGGAATGTCATGTAGTAATTTTCTTATGCTAAATGCCTCGTTAAAGCTACATTACTGAGATTTTCTGTAAACACCAGAACAAACAGATTTGCTTGTATGATTCTGAAGTATGGGAAATAAAAAGTTTTAGATCGAGGTAGCAGTGGTTATATAACTTGAAAAACTCTGCCTTGTTGTGAGCACTGAGAAATAAAAGATTTGTCCACATGTTAACCTTTGCCTGTTGAATGAAATAGGAATGCTTAAAAATGGTGATGGAACATGAAATGAATGCTCATGTTAATACTGTTACTTGAAGATATTTAATATGATGATTTGACTGTAAATGGGGTATCTGTTTTGTGTTTCTGAGACCGCTGAATTTAGAATGGTCATTGAACAGTGTCCTTATTTACAAAAGATCACATTAGAAGAAAGCTCTGGGGTTTTAGACTGTCTACTTTGATTCTGAATAATGTTTTCCGTAATGTGCTAGTTTATGTGGGATCTTTTGGGGAATGGGGTACAAGTGAATGTGTGCTCTTTATTTTGTATGTCCTGCATAGTTTTCAGGCTTCCATCTTCAGAATGTGGACCACCACCTCTAAAAGATATGGAACAAGCAGGCAAAATGTGCAACATTTACTAACAACTATAACTAAGAACCTCAAAGTATTAAGTCGTATTTCATTTCTACAAAAAAATCTGTTGATGAATTAATACAATTTAGTATTATTTGCTGTGTGTATTTGTTAAAGAAATTCTCAGCAACAAATGTGTAGAATGGTGTGATACATGGAATTTTTAAGACACAAAATGAGTGTTTCTAATAGTTAGTCACATTTGAGAGTTTTTATATCCAACCCTGATATATACCAGCAGGCATTTTAGTCCTGAGTGTTGCCTGAACTGAAGGAATTAATAGACTGGAGGAGCTGAATTGAAGGAATTTATAGTTTAGAGGAGCAATAGTGTGTGTCATGCACAAGTAACAAGAGTTTGTGCGAGTTTCTTTTCTGACTTGCATGCTGAACACAACACTGTGTTTTTTATCATAGGACTTGGTATCCCTCAGAAAGCCTTTATGCTGCATACAGTGTCAGGAAGGAGACATCTCGGGGGGTAGCCAATATGTCTGTCATTAGTCATATAATGGCTGATCTGGGCAGACCGTTACCCTCCTTCGGATGACTGTTTATTTCACTGACTTTGTGTGATTCATACTACACATTGTAAATCTCTCTCTTCCTCCTAATATACCATCATCACTGTGAACTGAAAGTAAACTAAGAAACAGTAGTGTGGAAATTAGTAGTGGCATGGAAGGGGTAATGGATACTGTCCACTGTCTGTGTGGTATTTTGTAAAATGAATCCATAATTTGAAGAACAGATTTGTGTAGTTAGTACAGTTAGTACACTTACTAATTAAGATGTATAAATCTTATAACAATAAGTAAACAATAAACCTGTGATACCATTGTTTCAGCATTGTCTAGTGCTCCCTAATTGCACTACACCTAAATGATAAACATGTATTGATAGAACAAATATGCTAATATGAACTGCTGTGCATCATATTATTTTTAACAGGTAATATCTCACTGGGTTTGACTTGATCACCTGTTTGGAGATTCCCTACTCCTCTACCGATTATGTAGTCCTGGCTGCCCATTGGCACTGATAAATCATTGAATATGGATTTTTACTTTAAAAAAAGTGCCCTTATGTTTTAAGGTTATTTACAGGTCAGCCTGACAAGTATATACTTCGTGTTGAGTCATTTGTATTTATTGGCATATTGTGATATCCCTGATGCTTTCAGTGTCTGTAATGCTGTTTTTTCTCTTCATGAAACTCTCTGCATTTTTGTCAAGCAAGGTCTAATAAAGTATTTATTTTTATGTAGGACCCTTGGCTATATATTTTTGCAGAGGCATATAATGCTGCCTTGTGGTGTGCATTAAATATACTGCAAGGGTGAAAGGATGGGTTTACCTCAAAGTACTTTTTTTAGACACACTTAAATTGGAGTTATGCTGAAGTTGCAGAAAATGGTGTTTTCACTTTTTTTGTGGCCAAGTCTATTTATTTCCCTATTTATTTATAAGGCTGATTATTCTAACATACATGCTTACTGAATATACCACAGGTAAATGTCATCTAGGATATTTAGAAAGAGTTTTGGGGGCTACTGTAATCTACTGTACCATCATCAGCCCCCTTTTTCCCATTTTTCCACAAGCTGGATGTCAAATCACCTGTCACCATCTCTGTTAAATGCCACTTTCCTACGTTCTTTGACAGTTATGCCTGACTGTTAATGTCCTCAGTCACAATCCATCCGTCTCTTTGCTGGACACCCTTGTTTTTTCTTGCTGTCTTCCTGTCTGCCCACATCATCTTCACCACCTTGCCTTTTGCTTTCCTGCACATTCCCAAACCACCATAATTTGTTCTCTTTGGCCTTCTCTGCAATTGAACCAACTTGGGCTTCTGCTCGGAGGTCCTCATTTCTTTGTCTATCCCTCATTGTGCATTCTCTCACCTGGCTCAGGCACTTCATCATGTTTAGTTTCCTCAACTGCTCTGCCTTCACTGCCCAGTTTTCTGAACTATACAATAGTACTGCTTACACCAATATTTTGTACAACTTACTTTTTCAGCCTATTCGGCATTCTTCTGTCATAAACTACTTGGACACTCTATGCCAATGGGGTGCAGCCCCTGTGATTCTCACTTTGACCCCCTTATTCACACTCCCCATCTCCTCATCCACCCCTCCCAAATACTTGAAGCTATTAATCTGTTCCACTAGTTTCCATTCTGTCTCAATTGTCAGATTATTTTTCTTTCCCTGCCATTACAAATGTCTTATGTATATTCCGTTTCATCCTGTGTGTCTTCGGTTTTGCATTCCATTCCCCTATTCTTTGCTAAAGTACTTGTTCAGAGAGACCCTGTAATGCTGCATCATCTGCATACAGCAATTTTATTGATCTGTCCCCTTCTTGTGTGCTGGTGTAGCCCAACATCAGTATTACAGCACTGGGTTCGAAGCTGAACCCTAATGCACGCCACTCCCACTGGGAGCACCTGTGTGAATCTGAACACTGCTCATATGTGTGATCCACTATATACACCTGTGATATTAGAAAGAGCGTACCAATAAAATGTATGTAACAAAATATTCCTGTTTTTAAATAAAATATGTTATGTAGTCCTTAAAATTTTCAGCTCTCCTAATTATTGTTGATGAGCTTATCTGCCTACCCCAGAAAGATTGCAGTCCACAGTGGAAAATATGCAAACACCTTTGTTTCACTTTGTAAGTTTCCCAGATCTATTTTCACACTTCATTACTTTGTTGCAATATGATTTTCATTTATTTTATAGTTTCTGAGAATTAGTTATTGGTATTTTATAATGCCTATCCCTCTAAAAGAGATAGGAAATCATTATTGTAAGTTGAACATAACTGGAACCATATATGTAAACTATTCCTTAATACCTTTTGTAATGCGGGCTTGTGGCCCACCTTAAAATGCCTTCTTTACAATGATCTTGGCACAGCTTAAGGGGGTGGCGACAGCCTCCCCTACAAAATGGTATTAATGGAAAATAGTTTGCAGATATGAGCAACATTGGCCGTGGTGGTACAGCGGTTAGCATTGTTGCCTCACAGCAAGAGGTTCTCCTGTTTGTTTCTTGGCTGGAGTGCCTTCTGTGTGGAGTCTGCATGTCCTCCCCATGGTCGAGTGACATTAAAGGCATGCAGGTAGGTGCGAGCGTAAATGGGTGTGCCTTCTTTGAAAGTTGGGCATTGTGCTCGCAACTCGGCACCATAAAAATCCACTGCCAATCATTAGCGGACTGGAGTTCCGCTGTGGCGACCCCTAACTGGGAAAAGCCGAAAGACAGTACTAGTTTTCAGATATGAGCAACCATGTGCATTCAAATCCCTTCATTTTATTAATCATACAATTCGTCTGAAAATCCTAATCTCTTATCTACATGGAGGAGGTGATGCATTGTTAAACATGCCGGATTATTTCCTTGCATTAGGTCTGGAATAAGAGCACCAGGAACATGTGGAAACTCCACTGTAAACAAACTCAAAACTTCAGTTATAACTGTGTCTTGCCTTCTGCAAATGAAAGTCCATGCCTGCTTGACTACTTTTCTATATTTTAACAAAAATTGTTTACATATTGCATAGTATTGTACAAATATAACTGATATCTTATCTTTTGTTCCAGTACTATTCCATCAACAACACATTGCACAACCTGTAATAATTACCTTTATTCTTATCTGTTCCTGTCTCTGTTACAAGTGAACAATTCACAACTATCTTTGCAGTGCTTCAGCAAACTGTGCTTACCTCTACCAGCATTTCTGTACCTCTCTGAAGTAATTATGTGTAGTTTATATTTACCTCAACTGCTATCTTCAGTCGTATGTTATAATTTTGCTAAACTGTATTGTATCTCATTGCTCAGTTGAAATGTTCATGTATTATGTAAATACACTTTCCTATTAGCAGTGAAAATTTCTGCACTGCAGGGGAGATGCATCAGTAAACATTAGTTAATGAGAATATTAGGGCCTGACAAATTTTTCAGAGAATTAAAGATATTAGCTGTCAATGATCTGCTTCCTGTAGTCTAAGGTTTGATTCTGTTTCATTTTGCCTGCTATATAACTGAACAAGCTACTTAACCAAATAGTGATCCTAATCTAAGTCTGAAAAGGTCCATGTGGATCAGTGCTCTACCTCTTAAAATTGCAAATAGATGAATAGATATACTTTGAAATATTTGCAAGAGGAACTTAACACCCAAAGAGTTGGTTTGCATAATGATTAAGGTTTCACCTCATATATGCAAGGTACATGTTTGATTCTAGCTTTTTGTTTTTTGGCTAGGCTTAAAGTGACTCTTCAAAGCAGTTAGCCTAATATTCATCTATGAACCTAACTGAAAAAGGTATGCACACTTTTTTCCCTCATAAGTAAATGTAAGAATAATGGGCCCAATTCCAAAAGACTTGCACTTTGTATAAATGACTTACTCCAGTGCAAGCCTCCCCAATGCCAAAAGACTTACTCAGTGTAAGTGAATTACTCCATTGTAAGCCTGCCTTACAGATGGGCCTTACACTGGGGCAGACTGCTTGTACTAACAGCAAGTCTTTTGGCATCTATCCCAATATGTTGAAACAAATACATAAAAAAAATATGTATTATGACTGCTAGGTTGTATTGATTGTTGTCAAGACTACATTTTTTAGAAATTCAACTCTGGAAGGGTTCAAGTCTGGGCAAGTTTGGAGAAAGTCATCTTCGGCACTGGTGAAGGGAATTATGAGTGGCAGCAATGGTTTCTTGTTCATGTCTGGCAAGGTGTCTCCCTTGTAGAGTTAAAGAAACAGCAACTTAAAAAGTAGCGGTGCAGTAATGGTCAAAAGGAAACAAAAGGTACCCAGTGTATAGTAACCTTGCTTGACATGTAAAATAATTACACTGTCCTCAAAATCTGAAAGCAGAAATTCTTTAAGAATTTGTTTTAACCTGTTGAAAACTGCAGTTTTATAAATACTGAGACAGTATATCCTATGTTACCAAAAACTGTTTCACATGAATAGAGTTCATAACAGACTCAAAAACAAAAAAAAAAAAGGGGGGGGGGGGACTTTGCAGGTTTAGGGTCATAGTAGAATAATGCTCTATGACCTAGGTGACGTAGGATCAAATAGTAGCTTAGACACCTGTTTGAGCTGCCATGGGTGAAGAAAGAATCATCACGACTTTGCCAGCTCTCATCTGTTTGGGTGGATGATGCAGGAAGCATGTCTGGCACCCTTTGTTGCATAGAATCCCAGATGGAGATTAGAGACCTGTCTTCATGGGATTACATCAACCATGGAGTAACATACCCTCACTGACTCACCTATTGCATGCTAAACCCTGGGGTGATATGGGACACCTGTAATGGGTTTTAGAATTTGAAGTGTAAAAAAAAAAAAAAAAAACCTGAGTCTTGGATAGGTAACAGTTGTCTTCCTGGAGGATCATATGGTCTGTATGGAGCATGTAGGAGAAGAGCTTGATGTTTACCAAGACAGGGCAGAAAAGTACAAAAAATATATAAATAAAAAATGATGAAACCATAGCAGAAAAACAAAACTTGTCTTTTATAAATGATTATTTTAAAATATGCGGCAACAATATCTCTGCAAATGCTACAGCTTCATCATGTGATGTGAAGCACTGTCTCCAAAACGTGTCACCAGGACTGATGATATTCCTTTCCATGACATGTAATGCCACATTCCTGTGTAAGTCATTGGGAAAAGCACCCCATTTCCAAGCATGTCACTGAGAATTATGGTGTTCCTCATACTGTGTAGAACACTCCATTTTTCAGCTGGTCACTTCAAACATGAACAACTTCCTGAGCACATTGTTTTTTTTTTCCACTCAAAACACCAATACAAATTGAACCTAAGATAAAGAAAACATGTTAATATTAACCTTTTTTCCACCTTTAGTTTATTGTGCATTGGTGGTTTTTCTTTAATTTGTGTTTTTTCACCTTGGTCAGAGGAGCATTTTTGCATTACTTTGCAGGGACTGACAGTGTTTCTTCATATTATGTGGAGCTCCCCATTCCTGATCATATTGTTGTTACTGTTGATGCACAACATTCTGTTAGCATCCTTACATTTTGATTAGTGAACTGAGCGGCCCTGTAGGCCAGGAGCCTTGATATCCTTTGAGAATAGCTACTTTCATTAAATCAAGCTGTTTGCTGTCATGTGTCAGACAAGCACAGACACTGCAGTGTTTGAGCATGCTTTGCTGACAGCAAATGCAGGTTTATGATATCGTCAGCTGTTAATGTTTTGAACTGATCATTTCAATGCAGTTTTTATTTCATGTCATTTCTTTACTTCCAACCCAGCTGCAGCCCTACTTCACTTTTGTAGTAGTCTAGTAACGATATACCTTCAACATATAAGAACAATCTTTGCATTTGAAGATGCATACTTTTGATTGGGTTACTGTTGCTAGGTATTAACTTAAGACACTCCTTAATACTGTTGCTTACTGTAATGCCGACTATTTTTATTTACTAACTGGGAAGGAGTTGAGAATTGGGGGATGTAAAGAATAGCAGGATAAAGCAATTGATTTAGAAAATGTTAATCCAGCTGATACTGAAGGCAACAGTGCAGTAGATGCAGCAAATGTTGACGGATAAGCTCATGCATACAAATTCATGAGAAGAACTGATGCTCTAAGTAACACTGATCTAATTTTGCATGCACACCCACAAGCTGTCACAAATAGACCCTACACGAAGTCTTATTACTGATTGCATGTTGAGCGGTATAGCTGGCCTACTATCTGGAAATGACAGATGCTAGGATAACAGTTGTCTCGCATGGTGCAGGATATATAAGGCCTTTTATGACAACAGTATTAATGTTGTAGGAAATTTTAATGTGTGTGACGTGTGTTGGGATTCCCTCATAACAAATAGTAAATGCCTCCAAACGTTATTGAAACATAGCTGCTTATTACACTGCCATGAAATAGTTAAAAAGCTTGTTGGAGAAGACACATTTATGGATGTGATATGATCAAGGCAAATGTACTGTTAAAATATGAACATGGAACCTGGTTTTAGGGATCTCTTATTTTAGTTTAATGCGGGAGATAGGAGCACAGATTAAAATTATTCCTATTCGGAATCCCTTTAAGGCTACGATTCCTTTTTGGACATGGTGGATAAATGGGAATGGAAGCTACATCTAGCAGGAGAGGATATAGAAAAAACTGGAAGAAGTTTTATACATTCATAGACACTGCAGCTGCAGAAAGATGTTCCACTATTTGCAAGGTATTTTGTGGGGGAAAAAACGAACTCCCACAAAAGAGCAAGTGTCTCACAAAGTAGGCAATAAGTGGAAAAAGCATGCATGGTTAGTTATGACAAACTCCAAAGCTACCAGCAACAGGGAATACAGTAAAATTTACAAGTATAACTTCTTTGAGACATGGTATTAGGAGGGCTGAAAGAAATATCATAAAATCTAGCAAACGAAACACAAAGACCATGTACAAAGTCCAGTGTGTGTAGATTGACCAATTGAGTTTCTTTTGAGTGTATTTAAACAGGGCCAATATGTATAGGATTATCTGATGAATTCATAAGAAGTGAACAAAAGTGCTAATCTTTTTTTTTGTGTTTATTAAAGTTCAATAAATCGTACTTTTACCATTGATCCGCATGAGCCAGTTTTTGTTTTGATAAAATCTAGCAAAAAAATTCATGTGAATTAAAATGCTTTCATAAAACATCTCATTTAATCTGGCAGATAGTCCAGAAATACTTATGTTAAGTAAAGAAAATGTTGGCATTAAGGAAAAAAAGTTCCTTGACATATGCTTGGAAGTGTAGTCATGACATCTACTTACATTTTGGAAAAACAGGTCACATTGATACAAGCCTGATATATTGATTTCAGTGGAGCTTGTATCTTGGATAAATTCCAGAATTCTGTAATGAGGCCACAGTAGTACCACTACCAAAACACAGCAATGCAGTATCTGCTGACAGAGGCCTATCGGGCATCCAGGTTAAACCACAGATGTTGAGAGAATGATACCCAGTAAAATAATTACAGCATGTAGATTAGGATTAGATACCCATCAGCATGGGTACTCTGTGTGAAGATCTTGTTAAACTAATTTGTTGAGTTTCGACACTATACTGAACAATTCCTTTGGGCTTGTCAGTGGAAATTATGCATTTGGATCTGGCAATATCCTTTGATGTGCTCTTGGTGGTGATATGGTATTGTTGATGAAAAGAAAAACAATGAATATAAATTCTTATATTACTAGTTGGGTTATTAACTGGTTGGATAGCATAATGTGTAGGGTGAGGAAAACTAGTACTTGTCAAAAGTGCGACTTTTAATAGATGTGTGCCAGGTTCTATTGTTGAACCATTTTTACTTAACATATTTTATGAAGATGTTCATTAAAGGAAAGCTAGTGCAAGTCAGTAAATTTGCTGATAACTGAAAGACGGACAGCATTGTGATGAGCACTGAGGAGGAAATGATGCAGCAATACTTGGATGCACTTTGTTTTTCTTTTATTAATCTCCCAAACCCCTGCTTACACTTATCAAGGATATGAGAACTTGTCAGAGATTTGGGATGCATGGCTAGGCTTAAAAAGGCCCTTGTGGTCGTTAGCCTAGTAAACACCTATGAACATCAATACATTAAGTTTTGTGCATTATGCAGTGGATTAGCACATTCTGCCAATCATGTACTTAACAAGGGATTTTTTGTAAATATAGATGTTTTAAATGTAACGCTATAACAGAAGAAATTACAGCATCTTTCGGGCCGTTTTGGCCAGTTGTCAGCAGAGGTAGAGCTGGGGGGAGCACATGGGAGGTATGTCCCCCCTCCTGTGAGAATGTGTACCCCCTGAGTGCCCCAATCCCTGCAATACTAAAATAATTCATCCCAGGCTGAGCACACATCAGAGGTTGATTCATATCACAATCACATTTCTTATGTTGCATGGAAAGAGACAAAAAGGATGATTCTGAGGAGAGAGAGCACGCACTGCATTTTTGAAAGTTGAGTCATTCAGGAAGTACACCCTGGATTGTCGGCAGCAAAAGCATAGCATGAACATCGTTAACTACATTTGCCAACAGTGAAAATACAAAATATGTATTTTACTACATTTTATAGTGTGCACGTAACTGTCAAGTTATGTAGGGGTTTCTGATTACATGACTTGCTGAGAAGCACATGGTTGGGGAATTGAACTCTGTACCATGAACTGGAGCTTTAATCCACCTCACCAGTTGCTAGACCTTTCATAAATTCTTTTTGGGCAGCGTTTCATCGTTCTTATTGTGAATGTCCATGCAATGGATCAAGTGTTAAGGCTCAAAGCTGTTAAATTGTTTCCTGTGATCAAAAGTAGAGGGTTTGAGTACTCCCATCTCTGTTTGCTTTATGGTATGATTGTGAAGTAGGTTGCTCAAGCAGTACTTCTGGGTAACCCTTTAAAGGTACACTTCCTCCAGTGGGTTTCGTTAACAAGTATATAAAAAAAAAAAAAACGTATTTAAAATTTGTCCCTTTTGCTCCCCTCCCAAATTCTATTTGGCTTTGTCCAGAATTTTTGAGCAAATGGAGAAATATTTTGGTCAGTTCCTTGTAAAATTTGTAGCTTTCTGGCAAATTGTGGATTGCAGTCGCCAAGTGTCACATGATTTTTTCAGACTGTCTCTTTCAGAAAATGCTTGCTAATGTAACTCTGTATATATAATAGAGTGATTTAGTCTATTCTTGACTGAGTCTCTGCCTCTGATTCTAGAGGTAAGCGGTTGGGAGAGCATGGGGAGTGCTATGGTTCTCACAACAGTGAACTGAAATACATGTCTGTCATTATTGATGCATTTGTTCATTCATTTTATCATAAGCATCTGAATGTATGCAGTTGTAGGGTTGTAATTGATCCTTGTGTGTGTGTGTGTGTGTGTGTGTGTGTGTGTGTGTGTATGTTGTAAACAAGGGCTTCATCATGTTGTTTGGGTACAGTCCTTTGTTTCCTTGCTTTGCTGATTTATTTGCCTGTCAATAAATTGAAGTCCAAGTGTTTTATGTTAAAATATTAACTATGAATGCATTTTTAATGTAACCTGTTTTTGCAGGCATACTGGTATGAAATGCACAATTTTGGCTACAACAGTATGGTAGTACAGACTAGATAAGGCTGTTATGCATTCTTAATGATTTGCTTCCAGATTTTGATTCCCGCATCCTTTGTCTAGTGGGTTTATGACAACTGCCATAAACAAACTTTACAACTAAAGGAAGAAACTGTTGCAGAAAAGAGGAAAATTCCAGGATGCAAACAAAACTCCCTTAGCAGCCTCAGTAAGAAGCTGAGATCCCTCATAAAATCCTCCAAAGCTAGTTATAATTGCCAAAGATTCCAAAGGCAACCACAAGGCATTCTATAACTATGTCAAGAATCTAAATGCCAATACTCAGATCTGTTCTGAGCTACAACAGAATGGCATTAAATATAATGATCCCAAGGATATTGCTGAGATCCTGGCAGATCAATTCAGTACCAACTTCACCCCCTTCTCACACCCTAAACGGCCCGTCTCAATACTAGAAGATTGCCAAATTCTTGTAATAATGGCCACACAGGTAAAGCTTAAGAATACAGCATCCATGGGACCAGATGACATCCCGGGCTGTGTACTACATGAACTACAAAATGAACTGGCATCTCACCTATGTGTCATGTTTAATCATAGCCTTACCTTGGGCTTCGTGCCCACAGAGTGGCGCACAGCTACAGTTTTCCCACTCCACAAGGGGGGATCCCAGGAACTACCAACCCGTCAGGCTGATGAGCCTGATCTGCAAGGCCATGGAACTTATTATCATGGAACTAATAAACAAAGACATTGGCAACCTTCAAACACTGGACCCCACCCAGTCTGGGTTCATGAAGGCCCGATCTCGTCCCCTGAACCTGATTGACTTCTTCAAATCAGTCTCCAGAGCCATGGACGAGGGTAAGGCAGTCCACACAGCCTATCTGGACCTCGCCAAGGCCTTTGACACCATACCCCACTCTGGAATCCCTATGTCACTCGATGGGTTGCCAACTGTCTTACTGACAAAACCCAGACTAAAAGTAGCAGACTCCAAATCCAGCTCCAGACAAGTGATAAGTGGAGTACCTCAGGGTTCAGTCCTGGGACCTTTGTTGTTTGGCATCTACAGTACAAGCCAACACTAAAGGACTCTAGCTAACAAAGTTCTCAGATGACTGTAAACTGGGAGACATTATTGAATCCCCAAATGATGTGGATACTCTACAAAAGGGCCTTACAGAAACAGATGCTTGGTGCCAGAGCCATGGGCTCAAGCTCAGTGCCAAGAAATGCATATTTATCCCCTTTGGGAAAAAAACATGTACTCGTGAATTACTACATAGGTGGCATTGCACTAAACACAGAAAGTGTGATAAGAGAGTTAGGGACACAGGTGGACAGTGGGCTCACCTTTGATAACCACATTGCCGCAACAGTCAGAAAATCCTTCTATGTGACACCTCATTACTAAGGGCTTTTCATACAGAAAAAAGGTCATTGTCCCACTGTACTCATCCCTCACAAGACCCATTATAGAATACAATGCCCCGTTTGGTGTGTATCTCTCAAGACATCTGCAACAACTGGAAAGGACGCAGAAGTACCTCCCTAAAAGAATCACAGGCCTAAAGCAGATGCCCTACGCTGACTGCCTTAAAAAAACTCCAGCTATACTCTGTCACATATAGTCTATTCAGAGGCGGTCATATCAAACCCAGAGCTGTAGGACATGCTACACTTAAATAAATCCCAATCCCTCAGAGCCACACACTCCAGGGACCTAAACCTTGTCATCACAATAAACAAAATATGCTGGAGGGATAGGTTCTTGACCTAGAGACTCCCCAGACTTTGGAATAAACTGCCCTTACATGTCAAGCAGAGCACCTCTTTGGCCCTCTTCAAAAGGAACCTTGATTGGATTGGAAGAAAGGAAATTCACCCCGAGGATCACGTCAGTCACCCTGCTAGACAGGGGTCCAGGGAAGTAAATACTGTGGGGAAGAAATAGCCAGGGAATTGTTATGGCTAGGCTTCTATAGGCCCTAGGGCCAATAGCCTAGTACCACCCTATGAGCCTATAAAATGTTTGATTCTCACATATGAAGGGTAATTGACTGGACTTAAAATGGTCTGCATGGGCAGCTGTCTAGTATTTACCTATGAATCTAATTTAAATATCCCACTACATATCTGTTCATAAATAAAACCTTCCTTTAACCATTCATTCAGTACATTTCCAAAACACCTTTTTTGCCAGGGTTCTTGTTATGAATTCGAAGACCCTAAATATCGAATGGCCTAAAGGCCAAAAATGCCGGACCTCTATGTGCTTTTTGTTAGATCGCATTACAGTAAAGATTGGAATATTTTCCCTTCCCTCACTGTAGTGCAATCTTGGAATTAGTATATATAATAGCAGGGGCACAGCCTCCCACAATAAGTGAGTTCGAGGTCTAGTATTTTTGGCCTTTAGGCCATTTGATATTTAGTGTCTTCGGTGTTCTAATATAGGCCCTTTTTGCCAGTCCATTAACTTTTGTACATTCCATATCTTGTACCATCTGGGCTTGAATCACCGTTTACTTTCATAAGTACTTCATCCAATTCACTAATAGTAGTTTTTTTATCAAATTATTCCTTAACTTGTTCTGGAAATGTCTTTACTTTTCATTCTCACTTATTTTCCATCCTTATACTTTTATACACATTTCCTACATGCTGTACCACAATATGTATAATTTGCTATTTTCTTGTCTCCATTTACATTTCTTCATTTCTCTCATTATACTAATATCCCATTTTACTCGGGTATGTAGACAGCTCACTTCAATACACAGCACAAACAGAAAAATGTAATTCAAAGTGGAAAAGGATGATGATGAAACAGGGAAGACTGGGATTTTGGATGCAGGCCTTTAAGGAGAATAACCATCATGCAGACTATGGTATCCATTAAGTAACAGGAAGTAATTTAAGAATTAAACCAACCCAAGAATGGAGAAAGGAGATTCTGCTGATGGGGATGCTGCAATTAGGGGTAAAGACAATAGGCAAGAAGGGCCAGTGTTTACTGGAGAAAACTGGCAAAGGAACCGAGGTATTGGGAGCAAATAAACAGAGGGAAAGAAGACAGAATGGGAAGAGACCAATAATTAATTTGGACTGCAGGTTAGAGATTGCCTTCCCTATCATGGACTGATATCGAAGTATAGGCAACGAGAAATAAATAGGGTGTTGATAAAAGAAAGACGAGCACTGGTAGAGTTTTTAATAGAATCTAGAGCAGAAACTTCCATTAAAGAAATAATTAGCAGAGCATATACAGTGGATATAAAAAGTATACACAACCCTGTTAAAATGCCAGGTTTTTGTGATTTAAAAAATGAGATCACACTATAAATCATTTCAAAACTTTTCCCACCATTAATGTGATCTATAACCTGTAAAATTCAATTGAAAAATTGGTTAGGGGAAAATATAAAAAATAAAAAACATACAATAAGCTGGTTGCATAAGTGTGCACACCCTTAAACTAATAATTTGTTGAAGCACCTTTTGATTTTATTACAACATTCAGTCTTCTTGAGTAGGAGTTATCAGCATGGCACATCTTGACTTGGCAATATTTGCCCACTCTTCCTTGCAAAAGCATTCCAAATCTGTTAGATTGCAAGGGCATCTCTTGTGCACAGCCCTCTTCAGGTCACCCCATAGATTTTCTATTGGATTTAGGTCTGGGCTCTGCCTGGGCCATTCCAAAACTTAAATTTTCTTCTGGTGAAGCCATTCTTTTGTTTTGGATGTATACCGGGGTCATTGTCGTGTTGAAAGGTGAAATTCCTCTTCATCTTTAGCTTTCTAGTAGATGCCTGAAGGTTTTGAGCCAAAAGTGACTGGTATTTGGAACTGTTCATAATTTTTGCACCAAATGTACCTTTTGGAATTGTGGTCAAAATGTTCACCCTTGGTTTCATCAGACCATAACACATTTTCCCACATGCTTTTGGGAGACTTGATGTATTGTTTTGCAAATTTTAACTGGGCCTGGATGTTTTTCTGTGTAAGAAAAGGCTTCCATCTTGCAACCCTACCCCATAGCCCAGACAAATGAATACGGGAGATTGTCACATACAGTACACAACCAGTACTTTCCAGAAATTCCTGCAGCTTCTTCAGTGTTGCTGTAGGTCTCTTGGTATCCTCTCTGACCAGGTTTTTGTTTGGTCTTTTCATCAATTTTGGAGGACATCCAGTTCTTTTCAAAGTCACTCTGTTCCATGGTTTATCCAATACTGTGAATAGTTTTTGTACCCTTCTCCTGACTGATACCTTTCAACAATGAGATCCCTTTGATGCTTTGTAAGCTCTCTGCAAACCATGGCTTTTGCTGTAGCAGGCAACTGAGTAAATGTCAGGAAAATCCTACTAGGACAGCTGAACTTTATTTGGGGTTAGAGTCTCTCTATCTGATGGCAAGTGTGTACCCAAGAAGATTGAATGCTGTAATTAAATCAAAAGGTGCTTCAACAAAGTATTAGTTTAAGGATGTGCACACTTATGCAACCAGCTTATTGTACTTTCTTTATTTTTTTTATATTTTTCACCTAACAGATTTGTTTGTTTTTCAATTGAATTGTACAGGTTATAGGTTACATTAAAAATGGGAAAGGTTTTGAAATTATTTATTGTGGTTTCATTTTTTATATCACAAAAATCTGGCATTTAACAGGGGTGTGTGCACTTTTATATCCACTGTAAAATATTGCATGATAACTATAAGAATCCATCACAAGACAGTATAAAAGGATTGGGAAGAGACATTGGATAAACAATTCACAAAAACAATGGAAGAATATATGTATGTTTACCAAATATGCAACAAAGTCTAGAAGATTTAGGATTTTTGCCTGAAAAATGTTTACATATATATTTTTATACCACAAGTAGACTCCAGAGAATTTCTCCTCAGGCAGACAGTAAATGTTGGAGGTGTGAAGGTGAAGACAGGTAATTGGGAACATATTTTCTGGGAGTGTGGTGAGATGGCGGACTTTGATTCACTGCTGGATGCACTGTAAGAGCTGCTGGGTGGGCAGATTGGTCTGACGAGGGAGATGATTTTTTCTGAACTATGATATAGAATCACAATTGCTGAGACATGGCAAGGCCTTGCTGTGCCTTATACTACTGGCTGCCAAAAAAGCAATTAGAAAATGGAAGTCAAAATATAAACCAGATATACTGGAAGTAGTGAGTATAGCAACAGAAATAAAATAAATGGAATTGAGATCTTTAGAAAAGGGTAGTTACAAATCAAACTACATAAGGAAAAATGTGAATTATGGGAACAATATAAACAAGGGATGAATGAAGTCTAAATGGTGACAGCACTTAAATGAGCTATGTAATTTTTGTGTGAGAAAGACTGGGTGTTGATTATAAGTGATGTGAAATGTTTGCAACTGGAAGTGTATGTGGTTTATGATGTAAAATGCTAGCAACTAGGATAGTCAGTATGGTTAGTTTTCATTTATGGCGTCACAATTTGTTCAATTCAAAAAAACCTAATACAAATCAGTGATCTAATCAAATACACAAACACAACCCGTGTCTATTCTATACACAAAAAACATATATAATTTTGTCACGCAAGATATAATAAAAATAAAATAAAGACCTTCGCTTAAAACAATTAGTATAGGTAAATGGAAAAACATATTAAAATACTACTAAACAAATAAGCTTCAGCAAGTAAACTCACAAAGAAGCAGGTATTTATCTAGGCATCACATGTTCAAACAAGGCTAAACCCTGTTCTTGTAATAAACCAGCAAATAAAATGCCCTAATAATCTAATACAAGTAAAAGTAGAATAAAAGGGAGTATTAGGAAAAAAGGGACACACCAATATAGCAGGTGCGCACACCTAAATCAGTAAAGCACACAATGAATCGTGTCTCATCTCAAATAACTCCTAAGCTTTAATACTGCAGATATATTGCAGTTTACATTTAGACCGGGAAACCTGAAGGCATCTAATTTAAGTTGCCATTCATTTTATGGCAATTGATCATGTACCTGTTAGTATCAGAGGTGACCCTTATTCTCTAATACTTGAGAACCGTGAACTTGAATGGCAACATAAATTAGATGCCTTCAGGTTTCCCGGTCTAAATGTAATCTGCAATATATCTGCAGTATTAAAACTTAGGAGTTATTTGAGATGAGACACGAATCATCGTGTGCTTTACTGATTTAGGTGTGCGCACCTGCTATATTGGTGTGTCCCTTTTTTCCTAATACTCCCTTTTATTCTACTTTTACTTGTATTAGATTATTAGGGCATTTTATTTGCTGGTTTATTACAAGAACAGGGTTTAGCCTTGTTTGAACATGTGGTGCCTAGATAAATACCTGCTTCTTTGTGAGTTTACTTGCTGAAGCTTATTTGTTTAGTAATATTTTAATATGTTTTTCCATTTACCTATACTAATTGTTTTAAGCGAAGGTCTTTATTTTATTTTTATTATATCTTGTGTGACAAAATTATATATGTTTTTTGTGTATAGAATAGACACGGGTTGTGTTTGTGTATTTGATTAGATCACTGATTTGTATTAGGTTTTTTTGAATTGAACAAATTGTGACGTCTTGCATATGTCATTTCCTGCCTGTTATTATTTAAACATGGGTCTATGTCTTGATTATTTTTCTCTGATGAACCTACAATTGTTTAGTGGCGAAAACGCTTGCTGTCTCTTTTTAATAAAACTTGTGTTCAGGATTTTAACAATTGGCCTTTTGGTCTTAAGGTTGCTGTGGCGTTCCGTTTTTTATTGTTTTTTCTTGTTTGGTATTGGTTTTCATTTATATAAATGTATGATTGCCTATGTAGTAAGTGATGGTTTAATAAAGATGTTTAGAAAGGTAAGAATTTAATTTATGTAATGCATACTTTATTTGATATATAGCAATATATGTGAAGTGTAGTGTTTGCTAATATAGTTTTGCTGTTATATGAATGTAAATTTGCCTATACCACAAGTGATGATTCAATAAAGGTGTTTGAAAAACAAAATATGTAGGCACCTCCTCCTTTCTCCATTGTAAATACCTCTGCATAAACATAAATGCCATAACTGTTTCTCCATTTTTTTCTTTTCCAGTTTTATGTACTCCCTTTCTTCTGTCAACTCCATCTGTATTGCTAAATGGTCTGAAAAACCTGATACTACTTGTATCACTGTCTGCTACCCCATAGCCTTCTGATAATACAAAATAATTTCATATCCAAGTGTCCCTCTTCCATAAGTCCACTGAGTTTTAATTTGACTAACACACACACTTTCCCTTCCTGTATATATTTTTACATCATTTCCCTTTCCTTTTAGGTCTTCCCCTTAAATCACAATTAGTCTCCTGCAATTATAATTTCCATGTTAGATACCACATAGTCTAATATTTGATTAAACATATAGTCTCTCCTTGTTGGTTGTATTTCCATACAATGCTAGAATTCTATAAACTTCTCCATTTCACATCCACAACTGTTAACCTTCCCATCCTTACCAACATTGCATCTAGTATTTTCACTGTTGCTTTACACAATATGGCGATTTCAGAACAGCTTTCACTTACTAAGTCCCATATTATATTTCAACCACACTATTTTTCTATTTGCAGTCTTTTTTCACTTGTCAGTAATCTCTGATCATATAACATCCACATCATATTTAACACACTATTCCAGTATCCCCATCCTTCTTATAGTGGTGATAATACTGTTAACATTTACTGAAAGTACTCTAAAACTATTGCTTTTCCTTCCTTTTAAGCTTAATAAAAATATTTTGTTTTAATTTTCTTATTTATACTGTTTTCACCTACTGAATATTTATTCTTGGCTTTGTGTAAAATAATCCTTGACCCTGAGAATCGCGTTTCACTGGCTAGAAGATTTGTCAGTCCCTTCCCCTGACCTGTTTTCCTGCATGCAAACTTTCCTCCTTTCTCATCTCCATATTTTTTCTTCTTTTACAGTTTTTTTCACCCAGTTCACCCTCTCCATCTTTTTGTCCTTCAGTTCTTAACTGCCAAGTATTTTTTTTTTTACCAAATTGTTCCATGGACAAATGTCCTCCATTTTGTCACACAGTTCCAGAAATGTCATCAGTCCCTCAGTTTCAAATGTTAAGTCACAAAAAAGTCTTTGTCCCTATAGGTATAAAAGGCCACTTTTCTTGAGCTTTATTTCCCAAAACAGTTACCAAATTGTCCAATACAATATCTGTCTATTAAGTCTCATTTTTTTTCTTATTCTCAGTTAGTTTTCCCTTCTTTTTAAAAACAGTTTTACTTTGCTATTGCTGTCCTTTTTTTGCATGTTACTGCTGCATAAGTTTTAACTCCTGTATTTTCTCCTACCTCATCAACTAGTTCCTTCTCCTTATAACTTTTTTCAAGTGCTTAGGATGGTAATCTACTATCTCATCCCATGAAGCAGCGAACGGTCACCTGGATGATCCTGCTTGATAATTTTCAACAGAACTCCATATGCACGCCCTCCTGATAACAGTTCTGTTATCTGGGCCACTTCAATGGACTTACTTCACTTTCCATTGAGAACTAAATGCTATTCATTTGTAACATCCACCGCACAGGAATCTTTATATGTATTCTGATTCTCTTTATCAAACTTTTTTTTAGATTCTCCTTTTCCACTTCTAAGCTCCCCATAGCTTTTCTCTCTCCTCACTAATGCTGCTGCTTCTCTTAGACCTCTTCTTTCTGCTGTAACACCCCTCCAGCACCACCTAGCCATTCCAAAGAGAAAAGAGTAGGGGTCCGTTATTTTATACCAATACATATACATTGTTTCTAATTTATTTTGTATTCTTGTAAATATTTCATATTTATAGTATTAAAAATGCATTTCAAGAAAGTTGTCATGTATCTATTGACCCCCCCCCCCACTCCTTTTTCCACAACCACCACTTGATCTTTCTCACAGTATTTGGAATCACCCAATTACCATTGAACATAATTTGTGTCGGTCTTTGATTACAAATAACGTATGTAATACAAAACATTTTTAACTTGTTTTTATCCAAACCTTCATAAAATCTATATTCAATCATGTCCATATTCGGTTGCTGATATCCTTGTAATTCAGTCAGATTTTCTTTTTCTATTATTTCCCAAAACCTTCAAGCTCTCTCATAATTCAGAAAAAAATGAGCCAAGGTTTCTAATTTCCCACAACAAAGAATGTCCTGTAATTTAATTTTGTATGGCATATTTGCCTTTACCGGTAGCTTATTAGTTTGTAATCACCACGAAAATCGTGACACTTGTTTTTTATATGCCAAACATTTCTTGATTTTACAGATCTGATTTTTGTGTTAAACTACTCCATGGATTAACATATCTATCATAATGTTTTATGCCATTCTTCTGTTCTCAACTTTATATTTAATTTCCACATCCTTATTTTTTGTAACTTATTGCTTCATTCCTCCACTCTTCTTCTCTTATTTAAACTTATTAAATCCAGTTCTTTTTTTATATTTTTCCTTAAATAATTTTCTTATAAACATTATTGTCCCCATTACTCCATTGTAACACTCTAAATAAGTTCCAAAATGCTTTAAATGATTTAATAATCCCAAACCTCCTGCATCCTTATCTACCTATAATACATCCCTTTTAACTGGATTCAGCCTGGAACCCCAAATAAATCTGAATATTCATTATTTTTTCTATATCTTTAGGTAATATGTATGTACTCACCATATATGCAGTCTTCCCCATCCATAATGAGTTAATCAACTGAACTTTTTATTATAAGATAATCTATAGTTATTCCATATAATACTAAAT
This sequence comes from Protopterus annectens, assembly GCF_019279795.1. Taxonomy (NCBI): domain Eukaryota; kingdom Metazoa; phylum Chordata; order Ceratodontiformes; family Protopteridae; genus Protopterus; species Protopterus annectens. Next base: position 358,502,665 of record NC_056750.1, on the reverse strand, counting down.
GCACTCAAATCCTGTACAACTTTTATCCATGGTTAACAGCTTCATTAGATCCAAAAGTAATTTCGAATACTGAAATTCCACCAGCCCAAATCCTTTACTTTTATTATTAGGTAAACACATTCCTAAATTTTGCAAACAGTCATTTGTTCCAGAAATAATTTGTTCCATCATGTTACTATTTTTAGTTCCTATGAACATTCCATCCACGTAAGACATAATTGGATGTTCAATACCCTCATTTTGTATAAATTTTGTCTCTGTCTTCATTTATTCTTGTCACTATACAGTTCATAACCATAACAATGCATTACTCGTAGGACATCCTTTTTCAATCCTCAATTCATCTTTATTTCCTCACTTAACCACCCATTTACCACTACTTTAAAATTACTATTCTTGTATACTGAGTGAATTATTTTTTGTTTTTATACTCATTACAATTTTTCAGAATTCCCCATTAGTATTTTTCTTGTATCAGAATTTTTCCCTTTATTTCCTTGCTTTGTCATCCACTATTTCCCTGACGATCATTGATGTCTCCTGACGCCCTCTGCCTTTAATCGCATATATATAATCTTCTAACACCTCATTTATCTTGTTTTCTATCTGTACTTCTAAAATGTTCATAAATTTATTGTAATCTATGTTGTTTAAAACCATCAGTCTCCAATTTATCTCCTCCTTTTCTCCTTTCTTCCAAATGAATTTCATTACTCCATCATTTGTGTGTATCGAATACCATCTTGTAACCATACATTCAATACATGTATAAATATTTCTTTTTGCCAAAATTTCATATTCTTATACAATAAATACCCTATCATGCCTGGACCAGCAGCAGAATCAATATTAACTTAGCTATTAAATCAAATTATGTCAAAGTAATGTTTATCTATATTTTATTTATGCTTTCATTAAACATCTTTACGATTCCATTCATTATTTCTCCATTTCTTGCTTTTGACAGTCTTAACACAGTAATATTCATAATATCACACTTTACCACCAACCCTTTCTCATTTCTCAATTCTCTATTCTACTGTCTTCTTTTAATGTGTTCGCTAAATATGGTGAAACTTCCACTTTTTTTACCTTGAACAAAATACATTTGTTTATACAATGACCCTTTTATTTTCAAATGATTCATTGTATATCTGTTTCTTTCATATAATTGTTTTCATTTCTATCCCAAAACTCATTATTCTGTAAATACAAATATTCCTGTTTCATTGTCTTAATCCTTTCTTCCATTTTAAATAGTCTGATTTATATATTTTTTTAAATATTAACCACTATTCTGTGCATTTAAACAATCTCTCCTAGTTAATGTTCCTTTCACAGTTGCATTATATTACCCTTTCCTATTTCATTCCAATTAATCTCATTAATCCTTTTAATCAATTTTCCAATTTTTATATAATCATTATCCTCCTCATTTTCTATCCATATGGTCATATGATCTGGAAACCGTGTCTGAACTTTCCTCTTCTATCGTAATCTTTATGCTTTAAGAAACTACAAAATAATCAATCACAGATCTGTTATTACCTCTCTTATATGTATACTGTGAATGATGTGAGGTATTGCCAGCTATGCCAGGAGACGTAGGGCAGTAGATATGTAATGCATACTAGCACAGCTAGCTGGAATTTTGTAAAGAATTGTATGTCATTTGTAAATCAAACTTTTTTATACAGAGACGTGTTGAAAAATGCATTTGTAAATCTGTTTGTGTTAAAAATGTACCTATAGTGTGCCCTGCTGGACAGAAAAATAAATATACATGAATTATTTTAATGGTTTAAATGTATACGTTGTAACAGAGTACATTTTAAAAGAAGAGAAAAAAAATATTTGAAATAAAATTAGTGGGCCTAGGCCATAAAGATGTTCTCAGTTTTGAATGAAGCCAGAGACGCAATGTCTGAAGTATGCTTTATTAGCTCCTGTAGGAAGAGTGGAAGTGCTTTATGGTTTTATGACTTCTACAAGTTGCATCAGATCTTGGCAAGCTCTGTGCATATTATTGACACACATGTGCTAAATTCTGACAGCTTCTAACCGGGGGGGGGGGGGGGAGCATGGGAACCAGAAGTCAGATGATCAGATGTATTTCATCTCATTCTGTAATCCATCACAAAGAAAAAAGTTTGATACTAGGTGAGACTGAAGTCTCTGGGCACTCTGTTCTTGCAACCTGGGAACAAAGGACCCCTCACCTAGTTAATCTTGCCTTGCTCTAACAAGTAACTAGGGAATCATTTAGATCCATCAGGAAAATAGAGTGAGATTAGTTAAGTATTATTTTTCTATAACTGTGTGAAACTTGTCCACCTGTGTTGTGTTTAATATTTCCTGGGATTGAAACTCTGGTGTTTAAATATTTAGCATTTTCATGTTCTTTTATTATTAAATATATTTAACTTTTCATTGTGGCTGGCCCTTCAGAGAATTTTTTGAAATTTGAGAGGACTTGTATCTATTTGGTGACAATGTGGCCACTCCTGGATATCTTATTGCATTGGTCAAACACTATCATCTGTATTAATATTAATTTCACTCCTAATTAGGTACCCTTGTTAGAACCTTAGAGTAGCTGGCTTTGAGATGGCTGTGTAACTACCTTATAGTCTGGGCAGAAGCGGGCATAGCTAGTAAATTTGTGCCAGCCTTTCCCCAGGTGTGTGAGAAAATCAAATCTCAGTGTGCATCAGCTACTTGGAGCAGGGACATGAAGCACTGTTAACAGTGAAGGTGCTGGAGGACTTGGCTTGGACACACTGCTGAGGACTCAGCCTTATAGCTGTACCAGTGGGGACTCGTATTGCGGATCTGGACAGAGTGGGAAAATCCAGACACCAGACTGACCGTTCACTGTATGCTCTAAAGGGAAATTGTGCTTGATGCAGAGAGGAGCATCTAGACATACTGGGTGTATCCATTTGCATTCCAAGTGAACATCCCTTTCTAGTGTCAGTGGTGAGGATTCAAGCTCCTTAATTACTGACCCAGAGTGGAGGTGCTGGTGGACTTGGCTTGGACACTCTGCTGAGGACTCAGCCTTATAGCTGTACCAGTGGGGACTCGTATTGCGGATCTGGACAGAGTGGGAAAATCCAGACACCAGACTGACTGTTCACTGTATGCTCTAAAGGGAAATTGTGCTTGATGCAGAGAGGAGCATCTAGACATACTGGGTGTATCCATTTGCATTCCAAGTGAACATCCCTTTCTAGTGTCAGTGGTGAGGATTCAAGCTCCTTAATTACTGACCCAGAGTGGAGTAGTCACATATACGTATTTTAATTCCATAACCTTAAAATCTCCACACCTCATAATTTCTTTTTATAACTTTATCCATTTTATCATTCCTTTTTATTTTCCTTGGATCACAATTAAACTCCCCCGCTACTATGATGCTCATATTGACTATTACATAATCAAATATTTATTTAAATAATATTTCTCTTTCCTTGTATGTTACATATGCATGAATTGCAACAATTATATTAATTGTCCTTTCCTATCTGAAATCTGTTCTTAGACTTCTAAATCTAACTAATGTGACATGTATTGAAATACCTGTATTGTATAGTACCACAATACCTGAACAAGTTTCATTTCCTATATTCCAAATTATACCCCTTCCACAAATTCATAGGATCATAGGAGTTTACTTGGTTATCAACCTGAGGTCATTTTAAGCATAGCTGTTTCATCCCAATGTAATACTACTAGTCAATACCCAAGACTGCATTTAGTGATGACTGCCTATGTCCAGGAGGGTTGTGGGTGCTATCCCCAGTAAGAATTTATGGTGCCCCATCCACTAATCCAGGTTCCTCTTGAACAGTGTCAGAGGTGCTCTGTTTCACATGAATTGGTAGCCTGTTCCAATGATGGGAACAGTTGCTTGGGAGATAAATCTGTCCCTCTACCATGTCCTATTTTAGTTGCAGTCCATATTTAAGTCCTTGGAGTAGGTAGCCGTAGACAATTTGACTTATGGATATGCAATAAGTTCATTAGGTTTGGGTTATCGGTTGCTCTGTAGGCCATGCACAAGTGTCCCCTAAGAAATCTATATGATACAGCATATAGTAACAGGAATTTTAGTCGGTCCATGTAAGGCACATGCTTGAAGGCCCTTGATCTTTGTTGGAAACCTCTGAGGTCTCTCTAATTGCTGAAGGTGCTTAGTACAGTACATACCAATGGGGTGTTGTACTCTGTTATGGGCCAGATATGTTCCAAGTATGGGGGGGATTGAAACTTATTTTGCTCTCAAAGTGATGTCCATACTAATCAAGTGATCTATGTGGAAAGCTTTCCTTAGAATGGTAGAGATGTGGTGGTCAAAGTTAAGGTCGTGGTAAAGTATTGGTATTGTTGATTTGATAGTGTGAGGGGACATTGTTTGTGCCGATGGGAATGATAATGCATTTGCCTTCAGTTTGAGACCATGACTAAATACACCAGTCGTTGGTCTGTGTCAGACCATCCTGGAGTGTACTGACCTTTGTGGATTCAATGATTGCACCTAGCTTGCAGTCATCACCAAACCTGGTCAGCTGCAACCCTTTAGTTTTGACCTGAACTTCTGAGAAGTATATACCAAACAGTAGGGTGGCCAGCTTTGACCCCTGTCGCACCCTGCTGGTAACAGTTCTGCTGGTTGTTGTGGAGTCTACCATTTTGATAATGTGTGTCTGGTTTGTTGGTTTGTGAGCCAGTTGGCAACCGATCTTACAATGAAGGGGTTTACATTCAGTTTGCTAAGTTTATCAGTAATGCCTGAATATGGGATTGTGTCGAAAGCCTTTGCCAAGTTGAGGTATGGTGTGTGTACAGATTTGCCCTCATCAATGGTCTTGGTCGCACTTTAAAAGTCCACCAGATTTAACAGGCAGGATATGCCCTTAAAGCCAAATTGGGTAGGATCCACAGTTTGGAGGTCACCTAAGTCTTTATTAGGTCTGTAATGATAAATTTCATGGCCTTACAGATGAGGCTGGTCAGACCTCTGGGTCTGTGATACCTGGTTCTTTTGCTAGGCCACCTTTCTGAAGGGGAATCACAGTAGCTGTTATCCATTCCACAGAAACAAAACCTGTGGTTAGGCTGTCATTGACAAGGGTACTTTGTGGTAATGCTAGTTCATGTTTACCCTATTTAGAAGACCGTCTGAGATGTCATCTGGTCCCATAGAGGCTGTGTCCTTTGCTTTGGACAGGGCTTTGAGGACCTGCTCTTCAGATATGTAAGGTGGGGAGGGTTTGTTGTATGTTAGGATCAGATAAGGGAGTGAAATGTTCACGAAACCTGTTTGCTAGCAGGTTCGCTATCTCTGTGGGGTTAGTGTGTAATAACATTGGCCACCAGCTCTGCGCATGCTTAGGTCCTACCCTTTAGGTTGCATATATAGCTATAAAAGGCCTTATGGCTATCCTTGGCAGTACTTCTAGGTTTCTCAAAAAGGAGGTCTTGGAGGATTGGACAAAGTTGTCTTATTTGCCTGTCTTTGTTTTCTTGGACAGTAACTTTTTGCATTTATTGTAGACTTTGTTGATGCTGGGAGTCCGGCATGTCAGCTTGATTTTACTTGGGGTTCTGACTTTAATTCTACCTGGTACGACTGAGCCTTTGTACAGGGCTTGTTACCACTTTCAGCTTGGGGTGGTGCTTGGAATGCATTTATACCTCCACCTAGTAGAGTATAGTTTGCCTTGAAATTTTTTAGTCTGATTTCACCCTTTGAGTTCTGATTTTAGTGTCAGTTCGAAGGTGACTGATTTGTGGTCAGTTTTAACTAATGAGGGTCCAACAGCTGCAGCAGTGCACCTGTTTGACATGTTGGTGAGGACCAGATCTAGAATGTTTGTTCCTCTTGTCGGGGTATGGACAATTTCCTCCAGAGCATTTGAGTCCACAAAGTCAAAGAACTTTTGTACTCTCATCTTTTGTTAACCACCTTACATCTTGTAATACTGTTATGTTTACCTCACAAATTATTACATTATTCCAAAATACCAATTCTCCTAACCAAACGTTTAATACTGTTGCCACTAACTGACAATAATCCAAGATTATTTGCCTCTCTTATTAATCTAAATGAAGTTTTTATTGCTCTACCCTTTCCCTTTTTTTTTTAAACTTTCACACCCTAATCCTGTATCTTCCTTTTTCTGTCTTTTCCACTGTTACTTATAGAACACTTTTTTTATAACTTTCCAATCGGTTTCTTTCTCATCACTTACATCTCATTCTAATCAGGCTCTTCGTCTTATAATTCCTTTACTTCTACATTTTGTATTTCCTCAGGTATGTCAGACAGCTTTTTGATTTCTATCATTTAAGTTTAATTCCTTATTTTAATCTTCATTTTCCTTTTCTACATGAGGTTCCTTGTCACCCTCTTCCCATTAAATGTTTTACTTTTTCACCTTTGTTAACATTACATCTTCTGGCATCATGACCACAATGCCACATTTTCCCAAAAATGTCCCTTCCCACAAAAGAAAGTGTCCTTGGTTGACCTCAATATCAAACTACTGCTCAGTTTCCATGCGCATTTATCATGCATGGAATATGAGCAGTCGTATAATTATTTTCAAAATAATGCATCCCCAAGCCCCAGTCCATAAACCTCTGTCACCAAATTTTTTGCAGTACTTTTCACTTAATTTATTTTTAACAAGTGGTCTTTTACAGTCCATCAGTTTCTGTATGGAATTATACATTTACTTTTGAGTCTCTCAAAAATGCTTGAATTGCATATTTATTCCATGGATGGATATCTCTTTCTTTTTTCTTTCAAAACTTCCCAAAAGTTTCTAAACTCATTGCAGTTTCAAAAAAATGTCACGATGTCTATTTTTAATCAAAATAAAAGCTGTTGCCTCTTGAGCTTTTATACCTAAAAGTATAAATGTCCTAGATCTCATACCTGTCCAATGGCTTTTCTGCTTACCCTGTATCCATACACTCTTTTACGGCATCCATAAATGAAATCTTCTCTGTCACTTTCTTCTTGCTTGATCCAATCCATTGCCTCTCTCCATGGTAATTCATTTCCACTCTCCTGTTTCTTTTTGTTAAACAGCTACTGCAATAAATCATCCCACAACCCTCCCAATGGGAGGGTTGTAATTGCAATCTCATCAGATTGCTGTACTTCCACTTCCAAAGCCTCAAACATTTTCGCTTTAAATAAATAACTGCTATGAATCAGCTTACAGTCCCATCAACGGCTGTCTTCCTCCTCTGGCATTCACATCAACCTGCACCACACATACTTCCATGTTTGGTGCTCTTCCAGTCACCATTGTTCTAGGAATGGACCATACACACGCAAGCACTTGTTGGCCATATGGACCCCAAGCGCCCTAACAGTAGGGGAAGTTGCCCAGTGTCCTAGTTGGTATGAAAACCACATTGTGCCACCCCATCTGAAAAAAAGCCTTTGACTTAGTGGGACTTAACAATAAGTGTAAATAAGTAAATAGTGCTGCCTGTATATCTCAGTTGTTTCAGTTTATCTTTGTCTTCTGACTGTATTAATGCATCAGAATCATTAAGTGGGTATAGTTATTGTATCTTAACGGATCTGCTGCAACAAAGTGATCTTGGATTTTTTTTTTAAAGAATTCACTTTAAGCCCTGTTAATAAAAGTCATGTTAGACATAAAGACGTATATATATAAATATATATATAAATATATATATATATAAAATTTCCATGTAAATAGAATGGCAGTAGTGTGAATCACAGGCATCTTGCGTACCCTATTTTCATTTTAACTTCTTGCTGTAATTACACTTTATTCTCAGAGCAGCTCTTACGTCTTTAACCCTAGTTGTAAGTGCTCACCAAAACAAAGTGCCTGAACTGATATTCCTTAAGGCTTCCAGGTACTGACGGGACCTCTCCAGCATTTTTCCTGAGCTGCCAAAACTATCATTGTAATCCAGGAGCTGTTAACTGACCTTGCTTGCTTCTACTTTAACATTTTAATTCGTTTTGCTATTCATCAGTGTCCACAGTGGGAAGATTTTTTTAATGTTCTCAAAAAGTGCTGCATTGTTTGCACATTTTCCCACCTCTGTTGTATTTCTAGCTACACCCTTGACTTGTTGCACTAGAATATACCAACATTTCGTCCAAACTGTAATCCTTCAACATGACAAATTAATAATCTTGTAAGCATTGCCAGAGTTTGTAAGAGTATGACGTTAACTGTTGTTTTATATGGAAATCAGCTACAGTAATTGCTGTCAGATTGCTTCAATAACTGGTACAGATAGCCTGATTTCTTATGCTATTACTTCCTGAATGTTCAGTAGTCAGGAGTGAGTCACCACTCTGTAGATGTGGAATATGAACATCATTTGTAGTGATATATTCTGAAGTGTAATATTCTAAGCAATCGCAATGTAAAGTCATAGTCTTGCAATACTTATTAAATAGTCTGTCTTCCTGTCCAATTGTGTGAATATTTTAATTACTGTATGTGCATTAGTCTTGCTGACATTCAAACCATGTGTTCATTGCATCTGGCACGGGAACCAAAGCAACATATTGATCAACTTGCACTGCTGTGTATATCTGATCGACAATAAAGTTTACTTTGACTTCGAAATAGTGTTTCATTTTTAACAGTTGATTATGGGTAAGTTAACATTTAACATGTATTAGATTTTTTATTGGTATGGCGTGCCCCCCCCCCCCCCCCCCCCCACACACACACAAACACACCATGTCCTACCTGCCTCAATTTTGCCCTGGCAAAAAAGGAACCTGTTGCCACTACTGATGGTCAGCAAAAGAAAATTTCTACTTGCCACATTTTTTAACTTGTTGATGATGCCTACTGAGTGTCGTGGGGCAGCACAAGTAAACAATAAGCAGCAAATAAGGAAATAGAATTCAAAAACATTTAACTAACCAAATCAAGGGACTACAAACACTCCATTAAAAAGGCTTGGTTAAAGGAATTAGGGCTGCACTCATGGTTACATAATTTTGATTTGTAAATGCTTTTCTAATGAAGAGTTGGCATTATGCATAGGATGTGTTATTTATTTCACATTCAGTCAATACAAGTAACCACAGCGGTCTTGCTGATGTCCATGGATTTTATTAATAAAACTGAAAGGAAGAATTTCCTGGTTAGTGTAGCACTATTTTGGAGTATGTTAGCTGTAAATGTCAGGTAAGCACCAAGTTTATACACTCATAATTCTAGTTGGTGTATGGTCCATACATTGCTGGATGGAAAATCCTTGGTGGTGTCTGCTGAGGCTGTCTGCTTGTGAAGCAAAACACACAACATTGTTTGATCACACTCCATTTTCAGTGGAGGTTTGGGGTGAAAAGGCCCAAAAAGTCAGTCTTCCACAGTGATATAACTGTAGTAGCTGTACAGCTCAGTAAACAGTACAGTGGAATAATGCATACACATATGTACATTCTCTGTCTACAGGTATATATTTTTGTAGTCATGGGGTGACCTGTAACATTCATTTTATAACTGAAATTCCAGAATGTATTATAATCTTAGAAAAAGACTAAATTTACAGATATGCAAATAGGAAAATGCATTTAATATTGATCACTGCTGCAGTAGCCTAAGCTATATCTATTATTTCCTTCAAGATATAGCATCTGGCCAGCTTCCAAAGCTTCAGGACACCTTCCACACACCCAAGCTGTTGGGCAGCTTGACCTGAGCTGACTAAAAAAAGGCAGGTTTAGGTGCCAATCCCTTCAGAGATTTTGTGTTGCTGAAGAGTATGTTCTTCTGCAGCTTTCGAGGATCAGTGGTCGTCTTGTGCTGTTACTTTGCTGGGCAGATTAGCTCCTTTTGGGGTAAAAAAAAATGTTCAAAGTAATAAAAAAAAAAGTTTGTTAATATTTTCCTGTTCAGGAAAGTTATTTTAAAGCTAGGAGTTTCTGTTTTAATGGAATATCATAAGACTGTTGAACTTTTAAACTGGAGTACTCTTTTTATTCCTGTCAGTTTAAAAGTTGCTTAAAGTATTTAAAAAATATTTTGTGGTTCATCAATTAGATGGGCAAACCAGGTTGTTCCCCCTTTGCAGACTAGCTGTGTTTGCTTGGGATATAGCTTTACAGCACAATCTCACTCTTCAGGCATCCTACATTCTGTTAGAGCAAAATTGTTGGACAGAGAAGCTGAGCAGGACCAGGGCAGACCCTTGCAAATGGAACCTGGATCAAGGGGTCTTAAGAGATTTGATCCATTTGTGAGGAGTTCCTCAAGTACACCTATTTGTCTCCTTTCCGAACAGTTAGATCTGAACAATCAGCCTGCAAGATTCTGCTCCAGGACTCTATGCAAGAAGACATAATTTCTTTATTAGCCTGATTGATGGAGTAGACTAAAGAGTGTTTTTTAACTTGTTCCCTGGGGCTTGTGGCATAGGCATTGCTTACAATATATATTTGCCAATTTTATATTGTGCCTGTTGAGCAGGTGGTAACATTTGGAGAGTGTACCATTAATAATGTGGCTGTGTTATACAGTTGTAAAACTTGACTGATGTAACAATGTGTACTTAATGTTTATGGGCATCAGCTGGGTTTCTAAAGTATAGCCAAACTGCCCATTTATGCTGTGCTGAAGTCGTCAATAAAAAGGCTGAAACATGCATGTTGACAGCTAGTGGGGTTGGTGTATTGACCTGAGTGATAACAATAAAAACTTAAATAAATAAATAAAAAGTCA